>NW_019154107.1:12777295-12848159 GCF_002288905.1 Enhydra lutris kenyoni | reverse complement strand
TCTTAATCTCACAAAACAAACTGAGGGTTAATGGGGGGAGGGGGGTTGGGGGGGTGGGATTATGGACATTGGGGAGGATATGTGCTATGGTGAGTGCTGTGAAGTGTGTAAACCTGGCGATTCACAGACCTGTACCCCTGGGGATAAAAAGATATTATATGTTTATAAAAAATAAAATTAAAAAAAAAAATTCCAGCAACATATTCACAGAAATCTAACAGCCCTAAAATTTATATGGAACCACAAACGACCCTGAATAGTCAAAGCAATCTTGGGAAAGAACAACAAAGCTGGAGGCATCATGTGCCACGATTCAAATGATATTATGAAGCTACAGTCATCAAAACATAAAAATGTGGCATAAAAAGGGACACACAGATCAATGTTGCCAAACAGAGAGCTCAGAAATAAGCCCATGCATATATGGCCATTTGCAAAAAGGAGCCAAGAACATACAGTGGGTGACAGTCTCTTCAGGAAATGGTGCTGGGAAAACTGGATAGCCATAAGCAAAAGACTGAAATTGGCCTATTATCCTATACCAGAAACAAAAATCAACTCAAAATGGATGAAAAATTTAAATGTAAGGCCTGAAACCGTAAAATTCCTAGAGGAAAATACAAGGGGATCATCTCTTTGGCCTAGGTCTCAGCAGTAATTTTTTGCATTTAACACCAAAAAGCAAAGGCAACAAAAACAAAAATAAACAAATGGGATTACATCAAACTAAAAATCCTCTGCACAGCAAAGGAACCCATTAATAAAATAAAAAGGCATCCTACGGAATGAGAGAAAACATTAGCAAATTATACATCTGATAAGAGGTTAACATCCAAAATATACAAAGAACTCATACAACTCATTGGCCAAACAACAACAACAATCGTATTTTAAAACAGCCAGAACATCTAAATAGACATTTTCCCATAGATGCCATACAGATGGTCAACACATACACGAAAAGGTACTGAACATTACCAATCGTCAGGGAAATGCAAATCAAAATCACAATGGTTTACCACCTCACACAGGTTAGAGTGGTATTACCAAAAAGAAAGCAGTTGGGCTGGGTCCGAAAATCCCTGTTCTTCAAGGGACAGGTTTGAGGAAGAGGTGGTGATGGTCTCCTGGGAGGAATTCCAGGCACCTCAGACACCTCCCCGCTGCCCGAAGGAACAAGAGGCCCCTAAAATAGTGGGAGCCTTTGGGCTGCTGTAGCTTTGGACTTCCGCAGACATCAGATGGGGGCCCCAGGAGCCCAACCCAGAAATCTGGCTCCCTGAGGTCCTTTGGCCTCCTGGAGGCAACCAACTTTTGGCCTGCGCAGCTCAATCCCCCTTTCTGGCTTTGGGTGTTCACGCCCCTGCTCAGCCTTTGGCCCAGATCCTGATCTCTCACACCTGACTGGGTCCCTGGAGAGGTCACCTCCACAGTGAGGGAAGGTTCGCTGAGGGAGGGTGCCTGGAGCTTGCTTTCTCTCTGGCAGGAGCCACGTTCCGTAAGAATGAGTGTGGGAGGAGGGGTTTCCAGCACCGGGCACCCCAGTGTTTCTCACCCCAGACTCCCATGTGTTCTCTGGAATCCAAGATCCCAGGACATGTGACTACTTCTGGCAAGAATAGCAGCGCCTGGGGCTTAAGGTGCACTGAAGCTCAGCGAATCCTAGACCATTGTCTCCCTGAACCGGTCTCTGGACCCGTAGTTGCCCCCCGCCACCCCACCACCGCCCCTGCCCCCACCGGCTAAATGGGGGAGTGAACTGCGCATGTGCTGGCGGGGGTTCTCTGAAACTTTCTGACGCTAGATACTTGAAAGAACCCAGGCAGGTTCCTCCTACCATTCATTGTGCAATTGCATTCTAAAAAGACACATTTCTCAAATGGAAGCTAAGGCTAATCTCACCAAATCGTCCCAAACACGTTAAGCACTTTAAACCAACAAATTATTACTAAATTCAACAAAGCATTAAAACCATGGATTGGGGATACTTCATCTCTGTTTTGTTCTTAGCTTCTTAGGCTTTCCAGGCTCACCTGGTAAGGCGCAGCCTTTCTGTGGTGTGTTGTACTCCCACACGTCCCAGGAGTGCCCACGTCTCAAACCTTGATGGCTGGGGGGTGGCCAGATGGAGCCTGTCGCCTTCAGCTTCCCGCAGGTAACCCAGAACGCCCTGCAATTAAAAAACAGTCTCTCTGTAGGCAGTGACATGAAAACAGCTGGGAAACATGGTGCTGAGTGAATACTGGAACCACCAGGAGAGTCGAGGTTCCTGGTTCAGTAATTCCTGCCCAGCATGTTGACAATGATCAGGTATCTGTAGCTAAGATGGGTAACTCCTCTTAAGCCACAAGAGGGTAAACATTCAATTCTTTTTAAAAGTCACTACAGTGACAGGGGACTTCGGGCCACAGGGAGGCTTCTGCATACATCCCTCCCACCCCGTGCTCCTGGGTTTGATTTCGCCTTTACCTTGTGTGGACAACTGCAAGCCCCCACACCAGGGCTCCTGGCAGTCCTAGCTCCCCCGCCTCACTCATGGGTTATGATGGTTTTCGTCATGTCATTATCAAGAAAACCCTTCCAGCTCAGCAGTGCCCTGGTTGCTGGAATAAACTGCCTACCATCCTACCTGTAACCAGGTCGCACATAACTCACTGCAACTGCAATGCTTCTCAATAGAGATGCTCAGTATTGGCCTTGGCATTGGGACAATTCTTTATTACACACGACTCCGCCTTACTTTGCAGTCCTCCAGTACTGGGATGACAAAGTTCCCTCCACCCATTTCCCTGTGCCTCCTGGGAAAACGGTAGAGGACTGCTGGTTCTCTTTCCAACCCGAATACCAAATACCGGCTGTGTTCTTTGCAAATTCCCCCTCACTGGCAGGCTCCAGCTCTTAGATTTTAATGGCCTTAGTTCTTGCATGCTTATCCTCTTTTGTCCAACCCTCTAGTCCCTTCCCTCAAGTAATTTACTGACACCATCCCAGTTGGAAACACTCTCCATGTGAGAAAAGCCAGGAAACAAAGAGATGTTTTCCAAGGGTGGAGAAGGAAGTTATCCCCATTACTTTGCATTCATTTCAATGTAACATCTGACCTTGGCACACATGTGGCTTGTAGCTGCTCCCAGTGCATACCGTGTGCTCCCGGAGCTGTCCCTCTTGTCCTCAGGGGCACGCCACCCACACCCCAGCCTCTGACAACAGCGGCTGCTGACGGCTCACAGTGGCGTCCCTCTCTGGGCATTGCCTTCAGCCACAGGGTCTTGTGCAGGTTACACCACCTCTCACGAAGGAACAGCCAGGGCCAAAAAGCGGCTGATGGAATCATACAGACACCTCCTCCCCTGGCCTCATTTTGGGATGGTGTTGAAAGGCTAGGACAGCTCCAGAGCCCCCCATGGGAGGGGTTGAGGCCTCTGTGGCAACACATCACGGAGGGGAGCTCCTCTGCCCCACCTGCCTCCCTCACTGCCTTCACGCCTCTCCCACCAGCGCGCCCCCGGCAACCTTCTGCACGTGACCCATCCCAGGAAACCTCCCGCAGGTGAGCGCTCCCACTGCGGAAAACCCTCCATCTCAGGAGCCCAGGGAGAGCGGTCTGAAACACTGCAGTTAGTTTGACGGAAAACAGTTGCAAACCGAGACAAGAGTAACTGACACTGTACCCCCCCACCTCCGTCTCTCCAGCCTGCTGCCCACTGTGCTCAGACTGTCTGTCCCTCTGCTCCTAACCCTTGCCCTTGCCTTCTTCCCGCGTTCACGTTCATGTCCGCTCACGTTCTGCACCGCAGTATCCTTTCCTTCCCCCACACTGAGCGGAATCACCCTCCTCCCCCCGACCCCCAGCTGATTGCCTCGTGGCTGCTCGCACCAAAAAGCTTCCACATGATGGGCAGGGATGTGCTCTCCCTTAGTACAAACAATCCACCCCACCTCCCCACCGCCGCCCCTGCTTATGGAATGGCCCTGGGCTCATTCCCTGAACCTCTTGTCTTTAATGGAAATGCTAGCTTGGTGGTCTCATTGCGTCTCAGGGCTATAAATACTTTCAGTGTGAGGATGACTCCGGGGTCGATGTCTCTGGTTGGTGCTTCCTCCCCGATCTCCCGATATGTAGACCCAGTTGCCTTGTCCACATCTCTACCTGGAGGTCCTCTGGTCTTCTCTAACTCACCATGTCTGAGACGGAGCTCTCGGTGGACCCACCACAACCACCTCCCTGCTACCATCTAAAACGTTCTTGACCCCAGCCCTGAATGGCAACTCCATCCTTCCAGTGGCTCAGGCCAAAAGTGCCATCATCTGCAACTCCTTTTCTTTCTCACGTCAGCAAATCCCATGGGCTGTCCCTTCAAAATATATCTAGATATAATTCAAATATATATCTAGAATCTGGTCACTTCTCTGCATGTCTGCTTCCACTGCCCTGGTCTGAGCCATCCTAATCACTCTGCTGGATCATTACAAGAGTCTTCAGCTGCTCTCCCAGCTGCCACCCTCCCTCCTTCAGGCTCGCCTTCACACAGAGTGATCCTATTAAGGCATAATCAGATCAGGCCTGTTTGGGGCTTAAATCCTACCCACGGCTCCCCATCCCAGAGTAAAAGCCAAAGTCCTTCTAGCCTCAATAAGGTTCTAACACAATCTGAGCTGCACCTCAGCCCAGCTACCTGCCCCTTTGTCCACTCTTCTACACCCATCGGATGGCCACTTTACTGTTTCTGAAACACATCAGCCAGTTCTGACCTCAGGGCCTTTGTACTGGCTGTTTGCTCTGCCTACCCCCCCAACCACCAGATGCCTGTTTTCATGGCTTCCTCACCTCCTCCAGGTCTTTACTCAAAATCCACATGGTTGAAAGAATGTTTGGGCCTAAGATGGAGCCGCTTCTGTCTGGGTGCCACGTCAGCAAACTGAAAGACTTAAGTGTCGTGTCCCTTTAAATGCTCGGCTTGGCCAGAAACACAGTATAACCAGTCAGCCAATCACCACCTACCACCACCTCTGGGTTCCTTACTTACTGCCTTGTTCCCTAATCTTCATCCTTATAAAAGCCTCCTGCCTTCCTCTCTGTTCTGCAGTTTTCTGGACCCTTGGGAATAGAGACTGCCCATTTCATAAAATATAAGGGTTGGTTTGTACCACCTGAATTGTCTTCTTTAATCATTTTTCACAAACTTCTCCTTCAAACCTCGCTTGGGCACTAGTGGAACTGCAACCCCAAACTCTATCCCTGCCCTTCCCCCCTTCATGTGGCTACATCACACTGCTTATCAGCTGGCATAATAGAATTCTTGACTTACATGTTTTGTGTATTATCCGTCTCCCCTAGCTGGAATGTAGAGTTTGTAAGGGTAGGGATTTGGGTTAGTTTCGTTTGCCATGATATCCTGGAGCTCCTACAACTCCTGGCACGTAGAATGTGCTCCGAATGAGTGAAGGAACTAGGGAGGATACAAAGGACACAAGGAAAGTCACATTTAGGGATTTCATATACTAGCTTTTTCTTCTGTGGCCATTCATCATGTTCTCTTTATGGCGTAGTGTTCAGAACTTCAGGATGAAAGAGACAGACAGCCCAGCCACATTCCAGCGGAGAGTCACAGACATGATGGTTTAGCAAACAAGATCCTAAAAGAAATAAATAAGGGAACTGGAATTTCATACAAAAGGGAAGAAACCAACTGGGGTGATTTAACATCTTATGCTGAATGATGACTAGTTGTTCTCCAGCTCTACTAAATAGAGAACCACCGCCCCCACCAAAAAAGGTGGGGAAGTTAACTTGTAGCGTCAAGTATTTGGGAGGATATACAAGGAAGTATACAGGGGCAACCAGGCAGGCTAAATACCGGAGGCAGTGGTTTCGTCTCCCTTTGAAGTTTTTATAGGAGAATGCATTCCCCTTCAAGTCTGGTCCTATTGGACAGCAATGCAGGCAGCGGAAAAGCTAAAACAACAATGTCTCATGGCCTCACAACAAACTTTTCCCTCCTCTACCTTGTGTGGCTGGATGTCTGGTCTAAGCCTGGCCTTTTCCACATACGACGAGACTCCCCACGGCCCCTCACGACTGTTGAGCACCCTGTGGCCCATTCTGGCATTCTGCTCCAGCACAGGTCAGTAAGTCATGTGAAAGTCTTCCTCCAATCTTTTCTTGACCTCCTCCCAGTCTCCAACCATGTTTCTCTTTAAAAATTTTGGCATCCTAGCTCCTAGATACAGAGAATGGATAGGGGGAGCAAATGCCTGAAGGGGGACAAAAAGGTACCAACTTCCCCTTATAAAATATATAAGTCCTGGGGGCACCTGGATGGCTCAGTGGGTTGGGCTTCTGCCTTCGGCTCATTTCATGATCTCAGGGTCCTAGGATCGAGCCCTGCATCGGGCTCTCTGCTCATCGGGGAGCCTGCTTCCCCCCACCCCCCACCTGCCTCTCTGCCTACTTGTGATCTCTCTGTCAAATAAATGAATAAAATCTTTAAAAATATATATATACACACATATATATATGCATATATATATATATATATATATATATAGTCCTGGGGATGTGATGGACAGCACAGTGACTATAGTTAATAAGACAGTACTGTATATTTGAAAATTGCTCAGAGTACATCTTTGATGTTCTCATCATAAGAGGAAAATGTCTAATTCTGTATGGTGACGGGTGGTCACAGCACTCATGCTGTGATCATTTGGTAGTGTATGCAAATGGCAAATCATTATGTTGTACAACTGAAACTAGTGTAATGCTATAGGTCAACTATACCTCAATAAAACAAATAAATAAACAAATAAAAAACCAAATAGATAAATATCTTTGGTATCCTGAAACTATATAGTATACCCTGACATACTGATATAGAACTCACAAAAATTCTGTAAGATGTTGTAACTGTAAAGTAGGAATTTGTGGAAGGGTTTTTTTCTAACCCTGAAAGCATGACAGTCTCGACAATTACATGATTATTCATAACGTAGGTATCTACTGGGTTTCTGCTTCATGCCAGGCCCTTAGGATATGAAGTCAAAAGGGGGTTGGTGTGTAACTCGCAGTCCACTAGAGGGTCTGGGTAAGAAATAATTGCTGTGGGTCATGTATAAGCTCACATAAACTAAAAATGATAGCTCAAGGACGGTGTGCTAAGCAAAGAGGGAGAATCAGGCAAAATTTCATAGGAAAGACCCCCACACTGGATCAAACACTTCCGTTTGCATGCACTTATGATAATAAGCTTTCCTGTGTTTTGTTTGGAAAAGCCCCTTTTCAGTTAATTTGATTTTCAGCGTAAATTACTGTTCCCTGTGGTATATGATGGGTATGAAAAGGTCCTGCATGGAATTGGCAGCCAGATGTCTAATAGAGTAACATGCAGCCCAAGGATCATAATTGCCAATTTAAAAAAAATCCACATTTCTGGTCACATTTAGCAAAGTTTGTGTAACAGAAAAGTAGCTTGAATCCACCAACAACCCCATCTGCATACCAACTGAAGAGTATTGCTGTACAACAAAACACACATAGTAGGTCCTAATTAATTTTTGGTTGGATTTCACTCTTACATAGATCACTCAGTGAATTAAACACATAATCTATACGTGTATTTGATAAATGTATACAATTCCCCTTTCATCTAAAAGGCAGTGTGTTTGGAGGTTTCTATTAAACACTGCAGATTTCTAAACTATAAAAAAATTTAGAGAAGAAGTGAATGATTCATATTAATAGCAAGAATTGTTATGCTAATTGTGAGTTATTTGTGCTCTGTACTATTTTTTGCTTTCTACTGAATAGTCATTATCTTCCTCCATGTTTCTCTTTCAAATCATTTGGAAAATAAAAATGAAGAAGCTGAATAAGGAGATACAGTCCGATGTCTGCATTCTGAAGTGTCAAATTAAAGTGACCATGTAAATCCTGCCCAGCTTCAAAGAGTTCTAAAAGTTTCTTTGGCAGATGATGCAGTCAGGAGAAGCTAGGTTGGGCTGCAACAACAAATAGACCCCATGATCTCAGTTGCTAAACTCAACAAAGACTCCTTTTGAGGCCACATCATAGATCAGGGACCAGTCTCCTAACATCGTGCAACTCCACCATTTCGGGGGCCTTTGAGTCCAGTCACATGGAGCAGAAAATGAGAATATTTTGAAAGCACATTGGTGGGAGGCACAGATCATTTCTTTTCATATTCCCATTGGCGAGAATTCAGTCATAATTTCAGAAACTCACTGCAAGGGAGGCTAAGAAATAGCTTTTCTGGGTGGCCAGGCAAAAGAAATGGGTCGGTGAACATGTAGCCCGTCTTTGACACAGAGGCAGAGAACTAAAAACACTTTTTATTCAAGCTATGTTGTATGTTATGATTAGGTTCCCAAGTAAACCCACCCAAAACGCACCTGAAGAACAGTGCTAATAGTGCAATACCTCAATGACATAAAATGTCACCTCTCCGGCCATCTTGTCTACCAGGACCAAAGCTGAAAACTTATTAACATAATAGAGGTTCTGCATTCTATACATTCAGCCATCTTTTATTCCATGTTTGTTATACCTACCTGTGCTAGGCACTATTCTAGGCACTGAAAAAACAAACACAAGATCTAGTGATTGTTCTTAGTGGCAATAATGACACTAACTCCTGTGAGACCAAGATAAGAACCAGGGTGTTAGGGCACCTGGGTGACCCAGTTGGTTAGGTGTCTGCCTTTGGCTCAGTTTGTGATCTCAGGGTCCTGGGATCAGGCCCCCCATGTCGGACTCTGGATGTGGAGAGTCTGTTTCTCCCTCTACCTCTGCTCCTCTCCCCGACTCATACTCTCTCTCACTCTCTGCTCTCTCTCTCTCTCTCAAATAAAATCTTTAAAAAAAACAGGGTGTTTTCAGGAACTGCACATACATCAGTATGGCTGGAACAGAGTAGGCAAGACAAATGGCAAGATGGTATGTGCCATGCTGGAAACAATTTGGTCCTTAAATGGGAATCCATTGGAAGAATATAAGCACAGGAGTCACACAGTCAGCTGAGCATTTGTGAAAGAGCACACAGACTGCTGGCTGTATGGACAATGCACTACGAGGACATGGTGGAGAGGGATATGACTACTGTACAGTTGTCACTGTTTTGCCATCAAGGACATTTCGATGTCAACACCTTGACCTGGATGTACATGGCGTAATTTTGAGGCAGTATAAAAAAAATACCATTAGGCATTCTCTTCACATTTTCAGAATGAAAATTGTTTTGACGTTTTTCTTTCTGATTATATGCTCATTGTGAAATATTCAGACAATACGAGGAGGTATAAAGCAAAAGCACAAATCACTCATAATCCAGTGCCCGGTGAAAACCACTGTTAACATACTCAGTATATACATTTTTATAACTTTCCTCATGTATACTGTTTCTAATAGAAATGTGATAATACCATAAATACAGGTATAACCTGCTTTCTTTGTTTAGCAATAAATTCCAAACATTTTCTCAAAGGAGTAAGCATAGCTATCATAATTTTTTAGAAGATTTATTTATTTATGCCAGAGAAAGAGAGAGAAAGAGAGAGAGTGAGAGCAAGCACGCACAAGGGGGAGAGACAGAGGGAGAAGAAGAGAGAGTCTCAAGCAGACTCTGCACTGAGCATGGAGCCCAACCAGGTTTCAATCCCTCAAACCCAAGACCACAACATGAGCTGAAACCAAGAGTCAGACGCCCAGCTGACTATGCCATCCAGGCACCCCTCACTATCGTAATTTTTAATGGCCATAAAGCATTCCATTGGTTGGATGTTTGTGTAGGGTAGTGGCTTAGAGTATAAACTCTACAGCCAAATTGTTTGGATTCTAATCCTGGCTCAAAGCTAAGAGTTAGAAACCTTTTTCTGTAAAGGGCCAAATAAATGTTTTGGATTTTGTGGACTATATTACTCAGGGTTCTCCAGAGAAACAGAACCAACAAGAGACATAAATATCGACACTGAGATACAGATCTATCTCTATCTAGATCTGTATCTCTGTGTCTGGATCCATCTATCTATATGTCTATAACTTTGTGTCTGTAGATATTTCTACTTCCATCTCTATCTCTTTCTCTATCTATATATTTATAAATGGAGAACGGGAGAGATTTGAAGGAGTTAGCTAACATGATTGTGAAGGTCCAGACTCTGCAGGGAGGACCAGCATGCTGGAGGCCGAGGGAAGAGTTGCAGAATGAAGGCGGTCTGTTGGCAGAACTCCCTCTTTCATCAAGGACTGTTGTCTTTTTCTATGAATTGACTGGGTGAGTCCTACCCATACCGTGGAGGGTAATCTGCTTTAACTGTTCATCTCATCTGAAAAATGCCTTTACAGAAACATGGAGAATAGTGTTCAACCAAATATCTGGGTACCATGACCTAGCCAAGTCAACACAAAAAATTAGCCATCCCCTGAGGCACGTGATTTCTCTTGCCACCTACTCAACTCTGTCGTTGTTGTGTGTGACACCAGACATATACAATATGTAAACAAATGGGCTCTGCTGGGTTCCAACAAAACTTTATTTATGAGAATAGGGGCCAGGCTGGATTTGGTTCATGGGCTGCAGTTTGTTGAGTCCTACCTTTAGCTACTTTCTAACTGTGCAACTTTGAACAGATCCTGTCAGTTCTTTAAACCTCAATTTTCTCATCTGTGAGAAATGGGGATGATAACAGTTCTGAATTCAAAAGGCTAACATGAGACTCAAGAGACACCTGGCATGGTATCAGGCCCATGTGAAGTGCTCAGTAAATCTTCCCCTGGTTATTATTTATTCATTATCTACTGACAGAATTTTAAAAACACCATTATTTAGATATAACTGACATACAATAAACGGCCTGTATTTAAAGCATATAATTTGAAAAGCTTTACTAGATCTATACGCTCATGAAAGCATCACCACAAAGAGAGTGAATATGTCCATTATCCCCCCAAAAGCTTCATCCTGGCCATTTGTAATCCTGCCCTGGCATCCCTTCCACCACTCCCAGCCCCCACTCCCACTCTCAAGCAACTATGGATGTGCATCACTCCCTTACTAATAAAATTTGGATTGTTTGCAACCTTGTACTGTTAAGAATAAGGCAGCCATGCATATCCCTGGGCAGACCTCTGTGCATGCGTTTACTTTCTTCCTTAGGATAAAACGCCACAAGTAGAATCACTAATTCGTAGGGTATGTTCACTTGATATTGTTATACATGTTGACACATTACCTTTCAGAAAGGTACCAATCTGCAGTGACTGTTTCTTCCCACTTGATTTCCACAGTTCTATTGCCACTGTTTCTCTACGTGCCTGAGGTAATTCTGTGTGCTCCAGCTGGGAGTGTGAGTGTGGGCTCACATTTCAAGTATCCAGAGGTACTTAAACAGCACCTGATGGGCGCTAGTCGAGAACTGACATCCGCAGGAAAGAGGAAAGAAAAGATGTGTCTTTATTGGTGAGGTAAGCGGTGTTCCGGCTAAGAATGTTGCCTGAGCTCTACAACCCCTATAGGAGCAAGGGGTTGCTCCAGCCCCCGTGGCGGATGCCACGGAAACAGCACATGGCTTGGATTCTGCCACATGCCGACTCCGCTACAAAACCAGCCAGTCACGTTATGAGGAGTAGACAAGCATTTTCCACAGAACAAGCCTTTCATCCTCTTTTGTACTGGCTTGTGAAGAAGTGTTTGTCTGTTTGAGACAATTTGGAGACTTGGGTTTAATATTTAATTCCATAGTAATAAACCAGCCACCGGCAAGGTCGTGAAGGCAGGCGGATATGCCCCCCACCCAGCTTTAATATGTTCACTAGAGGACCTGGGTGCTTGCTGGATGGCCAGATTGGTTCAGGTCTGTGTGCAACATCTTTCTTGTCCCTGCCAGTCTGATAGAGAGGTTATGCCTTATTGTTTTCCTTTGCATTTTTATTAATAGTTAGGTTGAGTATCTTTTCCTATGGCTGTTGACTATTTGCCTTCTTTTGTGAATTACTTGTACATATCCTCTGACCATTTTGGTACTGTGGTTTTAAAAGTTTTCTTACTGGCTTGTAAGAGATTTTATTATATTAAAGACATTAGTCTTCTGTCATATGAGTTGCAAATGTTTTCCCATTTGTTAAATGTTTTAACATTGTTTATGGCATTTTTTTTCTGAAGTAGCAAAGGTTATCAATATTTTTCTTTATGGCCTCTGGCTTTGCTTCATGCTTAGAAATTTCTCCCCCAAGAATATATAATCACGTAAATTTTCTTGTAAGGGTAGGGATGACTGTTTTACACATTCCTTGGGAAAAAACATGTAACAGTGGAAAGTTTAATGGTTTGTAAAAAGTAGTACTGAGAGGTTTAAAACTGCCTTTCTGATGGGACAATAAAGTTGTAAAAATGGTTTTTGGTGTAATTTCTGAAATTTGGTTTTCTTCTTTACAGTCTCTCTCTCTCTCTCTCTTTCCCTCTCCCTCTCTCCTATCTCAAATAACTCATTCAAAATAGAAGGGGAGATAAGCTTGTACGCTATGGGAGGCAGAGGATACAAGAATACAGATGTAGAACCCTAACCTTCACGGGGGAGACCCACCTATGCCAGCCTTTGAATCAGAAGCTGGTGACCCTTCCACCAACTGTTGGATTCTAAAATAAAAAATACATTTTAAAAACACACATAAATTCAATTTTTAGATAAGTAAATAACTAAGTAGAGGTTGAGATGAATAAATAGAGAAGCTTGTACTCCCTGAGTCACTATGATGGGCAGCAGCAGATATGCCCGGTTTCCAGAAGTATCAGTGGCAGAGTTCCCTACTGTGGTGCCCTTCCAGCTCATGCTTTCTCTCTCTCTCAAATAAATAAATAAATCTTTAAAAAAAAAGAGAGAGAGAGACTGGATCTACCATACTTCCCATCCCCCAAAACCAACCTGTTCATAAATGGTCAGATATTACAAAACTCTTATGAGTTAGGTATGAGTGGGAAGGAGAGAGAACCATTCTCTGTTGGTCCTGAAGCTGCAGTAGCAGCCAGGGTAGCAGGAATCAGATATCCTTATAACCCGATTTTTAAACAAATTGACCACTGTGCTAACATTGTACAGAAGAATATTCTGTGTATGCCTGAAATGGATTCCATGCTTACTGCCCTGAAGCCCTCTCTTGCCTGAGATCCTGGAGGACACTGGGGCTATTTGTATCCATGGAACTGGAATTCTATCATAGAACGTGCTAGAACATGCACACATACACACACACACACACACACATATAATTAGGACATCTGGTTACCTTCTGTCGAAAATATGACTGATTCTTTCAGTCTAAAAGTATTCATTTAAATGTGGGCCATACCAAGCTGTAATTTTTTGAACGTAAAAATCATAATCCATTCTTAAAAGACAGCAAATAAATATGTATGGAAAATAAGTGAAAAATCATTGTCTTGCCTCAACAAGCAGACCCTTACATCAAACTGCTAATGATAATACATATTAGATGTTGGGAAAGCTCATGAGATTATTTTCTAATAGAAGCTGTTTAGCCTGTCCTACCTCTAGGAAATTGACTTAAGGGTGAGGTAATACTTTAAGTAAACAGTTTAGGAGGTCTATCCAAATTGCTCAAAGTGCTTTGCAGACATGAGCTAATTCAGCCTGGTAAATAAGTTTGCGTAATGGGATTCATGTCTATGGTTCCCTTTGAATCTGTTTCGTGGGTGGTGATTTGTGAAGGGAAAGGTATCTGTGGTAACACAGGCCCATCCCCAACCTCAGGACATCTCTGGGACTCCCGAGACAATCCTCAACTTTTGTGGGCAGACTTCCTGATTATATCATAACACCTTCCTGCCTCCGACTCTTGGGGCTTCAAATTGAGGAAACAGCTGTAGGGGAATGCATATGGGGGAAACCACCTTAAGGGAAAGGATGCTGGTGACGGTTGTGTTTTCTTTTTTCTTAGGAAAAATTAAAAAAAAATCCTGAGACCACACAAACTTGGGCTGTTTCAGCCATTACCTCCTCCAAACTTCAGAACTCCCAGGAACAATAGGGATTAAGTTGACTGAAGATGGAGACTTGGTTCCACCCCGTTGTGAGACCTGCCAATCAATTCTCCCAGCTCTCCACTTTGAGGTGGTTCACCAGGTGGCAGCCCTGGTGTCTCCCCAGATACCCCCTTCAGGACTGAGGAACAGATCCTCCCAGCTGCTGGCAGTTGGCGGCCGGTGCTGGCTCACAGCACAGTCCCTCTCTGGGAATCTCAATGATAAGCATTCTCTGGGAGCAGGCTGCACCCAGTGACTGGCCAATGAGGGTAAGGTAATGACGTCCCTGTTCCCTCACCTCAATTTAGGATGTCTCTGGAGGACCACCCCAGGTCTCAGACTCACTATGGAGGTGGCTGATGGGTCTGTGTCACACTTTAACTTCTCCCTCTGCCCAGCCCTGCTGTCCCCCACAGGTGTTTCTCCCTAGAGAACACCTCGGGGAACTTCCTGTCCGCTAATTTCTCTATCCTGCAGTCTGTTTCCAGGGAACCTGACCGAAGACACACCCATTTTAAGTACAAGACTGCATTCGGAAAAGTAAAAAAGATAATTTTGCAGGTCTAACTAATTTAATCCTTTTACATTTTTATTGCCTATAATTAACTCATCTCTGCGGGAAATACTGACTTAGCCTTGAACTTTGACTCATGATTACTGCAGGCATGGCCTGGTGCCAAATAAAGGTTTAGTTCAGGGTTAGCCATCATCTAACTATAGCAAAGGCAGCAGAATGAGAGTGGGACTCTAAGGGTTGTTCATCTATTAACTCCTGAGGGAATTAATGTCAAACACGACTTGAAAAAAGAAGGAAAAGAAAGCCAGAGAAGTAGTTAGTTAAATCAGTAAATATGTACAGAGCCCCTACAGTATAAGCAATAGGGTACCAACAAAGAAGAAAAAAACAATATGCCCTCCCCTTGTGTAACCCACAGTCTAGCTGAGAAAAGAAGCAAATATACTATTAGAGAAAGTGTGTTAGTTTGTAAAGGGGGATATGTATATTGGGCCCCATGACAGTCCCTAGCAAGAATCCCCACCCCTGCCAAATGTAGGGGTAGGACAGGAGAGAAAAGAAAAGAAGTGTCTACATTGAACAAAATAAACAAGTCATGGCCAGGGGGAAAGAGGCCTTTTAGAAACCTAATCCAAGGAAATTATAATCTACAAGGCAAAGGAAGGAATTTGCAGGAAGCCATGCTATTTATAAAGTCAAAAAATTGGAAACAACCCAAATGCTCAACAATAGGGGAGCGATAATAATAGAATATTATGTAGTCTAGATGGAAATAATGAGCACATGTCCATTCATGGAAGTGTGATGTGAAATAGTAAATGCGTAAAGCAGAAGTGGCACATGCTCACTGGGTTTGACTACGTGGAAATACATGTCTTTATAAACAATGGCCGAGACAACTGTGTACCAGTGGAACAAGAATTTCATGTGTCACATTTCCTTTCAGCCCCCTTTCCCCTATTTGATTATGTCACCTTTCTGGCCTGATTTTTGTCTAATGTCTCCTTTTCCTTGTTATGAAAGCCTTAAAAATGCACCCAGCAGCCTGGAAATGTGTTTTGAGTCTTCCAAAACCATTCCAAAATTCCTGTTCTCTACTATAACAAGGAAAAATATCAAGATCACCCTGAGGAATGACCAGCATCTTAGACTGAAAGATCTTTGTCTTAGAGGGAGTTGAACATTTAGAGATGACAGAAAGGATATACCTCTTTTTTTTTTTTAAGATTTTGTTTATTTGACAGAGATCACAAGTAGGCAGAGAGGCAGACAGAGAGGAAGGGAAGCAGGCTCCCTGCTGAGCAGAGAGCCCGATATGGGGCTCCATCCCAGGACCCTGGAATCATGACCCAAGGTGAAGGCAGAGGCTTTAACCCACTGAGCCACCCAGGCGCCCCAGGATATACCTCTTTTAATGAACAAGAGAGCTACAACCTTTTTGGAAAGCCTCCTTGATAACATAGATGAATGGCATTTTTTTCAAGTGCATATTCTTCAATTCAGTAATTCCAATTCTAGGCTATACCTACTGGTATAGCCTACTGGTATGGTGGCAAATATTTAACAACTAGGTCTCTGGGGAAAAGCCTTGGATTTGTAATGTTTGCCAGTTTCTGAGGTGCAAATACTACTCTCATGGCCAATGCCAAGTTATCAATGTAACATCAAGAGATACGAAAACACATGTCTGCACAAAGACTTATACACGAATGTTCATAGTAGCATTGTTCATAGTGGCCAAAACAATCCACATATCCATCCAGTCGTGATACATACATACAATACAATACTACTCAGCAACAAAGAGCTATGAACTGTTGATACAGGTAACAACTTGGATGAGTGTTGGATGAAAGAAAGGGGCAGAATGAAAGTATATACCACATGATTCCTTTTATATACAGTTCTAGAAAATGCAAATTATTGTGACAGGAAGCAGATCAGTGATGGCTTAGTGATGGCAAGGAGCCAGAGGACGGGACTACAAAGGAGCAACAGAAAACTTTCCAGGGTGCTGGCTTTATTCGTGATCTTGACTGCGGTGACAGTTCCATGGGGGTATACATATGTCAAATCTCACCCGTCAGTATGTAGCTTATTGCATGTCAATTATCTACAACAAAACTGGTTTTAAAAAAAGGCTACTCAGGGTCTTCTGCATTCCTGTCTCCTCTGATCTCAAGCTTCTCTTGTATCCAGCCTCACTTCCAACAGCGAACACCTGCATCTTTTTCAGAAGCCTTCCCTGGGGCTTCCCGAACCCACATTGTTCTACAAAGTGGGTGAAAGTCCCTAGGAGTCAACATCTCCCGCCTCTCCTACTCCTTTGCCCCCAATCCTCCAAGCAACCTTTAATGCCCAACAAGTACAGGGGTGTAAATGCCCAGCTCCCTCACACCTTGGCCTGGATAATTCTGAGGCAGATTGTTAAAACTGGTGAAATGAAATTCCAGGTGCTTCTGGTTACCACCAGAAGGTCAGTCTGGTTACTGACCTAATAATGACCCCAATGAAGGGCTATCTTCTCTTCCCTGTATCACCACTCCACTGCCCTACCCCTGTCCATGCACCCAAATAAACTCTATTCACTCCAATCCTTGTCCCAGGGCCAGCTTCTGGGAAAGCCCAATTCACACAGGGTCAAAGCTCTGGTGAGGATTTGCCCCTAGAAATTGGAAGGAGATTGATTTGAGGATTTGAGTTTTAAGATACTTCACCCTCAGGCCCCTTTGAGTTAAAGCACAGTTTCTAAAGCTAACATCTGGCACAAGTGGGTCACAAAGATGGATGGGTAATTAAAAACAAAACATTCAAACCAGGTCATCATGATGTCTCTTACATTACTGGAAGACAATACTGAAAAAGATGGAGCAATTACAGGAAGAGGAGCCAGTGATTTAAAATATCAAGATATTTGGGAGCGCTTGGCTGACTCGGTCAGTGGAGTGTGCAACTCTTGATTTCAGGGTCATGGGTTTGAGTCCCACATTGGGTGTAGAGGTGACACAGAAATAAAATCTTTCTTAAAAAAAAAAAAAAGATATTTGTATAAGTTGGGTCTGGAAAAAAATAAGTGGCTTTCCAGGTCCTTCTCTCTGTATCGGCATCTACAGCTAACATTTGTTCTTATCAGGCCCCTCATCTCAGCCAGAAATTGTTCTATGGACCAGGAATATGGCATTGAAGAAGACAAATATCTTTGCACTCACAGAACATATGCTCTAACAAAGAGACACAGACAACAAACATAATAACCACAAAAAATATCAGAGAGTGATAAATTATTTGCAGAGAATTGAAAGTGGGTGAAATGAAGGTAAGGGCTGTTGGTGTGGCTGCTCTCGATTTGATAGTGTGGTAGATTTGACGATTGCTCTGCAAATATCCTCTCCCTGAGAAGAGTACTTTCGGTCCCTGTTGATGTTGGCCATGTGAATTGATCTGGACCATGGGGGAGGGGCCAGTGTGTGAGCTCTGAGCTGGGGCCTTAGAAGCTTGAGAGTTTCTGACTGCTCCCCTGGGAGGCATTCTGAACCCTAGGCTGAGATGTAGGGCAGGGCTGCCCCCATCACCCCACAGGCCTGTGAATCAGAGACTCCTCCTCGTTGTTTTGAGCCACTGAATTTTTAGGTGGTTTGTTAAAAAATATGATTATAGCAACAGTTGCCTGATCCCCATAGTCAGGGCAGTCTCTCTCAGGAGTTTTTTTTTTTTTTTTTAATATATTTTTTTTTCTAGAGAGAGAGAGAAGGCACACACGAATGTCAGAAGGGGCAGAGGGAGAGGGAGACAGAGAATCTCCAGCAGACAGCGCTGAGTGAGGAGTTGATATTTAGGCTGAGATCTGAATGGCGAGAAGCCAGTGCTGAGATGAAACCTCCAGGCAGAGAGACATGTAACATGAGCAGAAGGATGCCAAGGTGGGCACTGGCTTGACATGTTCAAAGAACAGAAAGGCAGCGTGTGAGGCTGGACTGGGCAAGTGGCTGAGTGGGAGAGTGAGTGAGATGAGCCTGGAGGGGAATCAAGGGAAGACCAGTGTACAAAGGGATTTGCAGACAAGAATAAGGAACTTGGTTTTCATTGGAAGTACAGAGGGAAGCCCCTGGACGATTTTAGGCAACAGAGTGACACCATCACATTGATTTTTAAAAGACAGGTTTGGCTGCTGTGCACAGAACAGGTAAAACTGGGGCCGTGGCTGCTTTTCTGCTAAACTAGAATGCAGTCTCAGAATCTCCCTCAACACAGAGCTCCCGAACTACTACACAGAGTTAAAATCTATATGCCAACTTACATTCAGGTGGTGATAGACACCTAGATAAAATATAAACAAAAAAAGAGCTTGGTTTGAGGCACCTGGGTGGCTCAGTGGGTTAAGGTGTCTGCCTTTGGCTCAGGTCATGATCCCAGGGTCCTGGGATCGAGCCCCACATCGGGCTCTCTGCTTCAAGGACAGCCTGCTTCCTCCAATCTCTCTCTGCCTGCCTCTGTGCCTACTTGTGATCTCTGTCTGCCAAATAAATAAATAAAATCTTTAAAAAAAAAAACCAGCTTGTGTACTACTTCATGCATATGTAACAAACCAACCCAAAACTTAATGACTTGAAAAAACAGTCATTCATTGATTTACAGATCTGCAACTTGGACAGGGCTTGGTGGGGACAGCTCGTCCCACTATCCCATGCGGAATTAGCCGGGGAGGCTCATTTGAAGGTTGGAGGCCACGCTCAGAGAGCTGCCAAGTTGGGGCTAACTATTGGCCAGGGCCCTTGGTTGTCTTCCATGTGGCCACATGGACTTTCTCACAGCTCAGTGGCTGGGTTCTAAGAGCAAGCATTAGGAAGTGGACAAGCCGCAGTGTGTAAGGGCTTATACAGCTTCTGCTTGCATCACATTTGCTAATTTCCCATTGGCCAAAGCTAGTCACATGGCCAAGCCCCAAGTCAGCATTGAGGGTAGGGTCTGCTCAAGGGCAGGAACACAGGGCAGGAGGAGTGCAATCTGTTGGGGGTCAAGGATGTCACAAAACAAAAGCCACACCAAACCAAACTGTAAGTGAACTTTGAAAAGAAACCCACTGATTTTAAGATTTGCTCTAATAGTCAAGGGGAAGAAGGTTTGTGTACTCAAAACAGGTCATTTTTCAAAATCTCTTAGTTTTAAATAACTGCATAGACTTCTTTTCTTTTTAGCACCTATGGCATCCACCTTTTTTTAAATGTATCTCATTCATTTGTGGGTACAAATATATAAAAATGTAAATACTGTGATATAAAAGGATAGCGGGTCATAACAGGGGTCATTCATTTTCCAAAGTTAGGAAGCAAGAAGGACCAAAACAAAATTCTTTTTCTTTCAAAGATTTCATTTATTTATTTGACAGAGATCACAATTAGGCAGAGAGGCAGGCAGACAGAGAGAGAGAGAGAGAGAGAGAGGAGGAAGCAGGCTCCCTGCTGAGCAGAGAGCCCGATATGGGGCTCGATCCCAGGACCCTGAGATCATGACCTGAGCTGAAGGCAGAGGCTTTGACCCACTGAGCCACCCAGGCGCCCCCCCAAAACAAAATTCTTAACAGTGTTCCAACGCCAAGTATCAGCCGAAGGTGGGATTTTTCCTTCTTTTCTCTGCAAGTCTCACATTTCAGTAAATGCAGACTAGATGCCAACATCTGCAAGCCTCTGCAAGCTTGTAATGTGATCCTCTGTGGCATTACAAGGGAACCTATTTATCTCCCTTCCCTCCCTTCTGCTCTCTCTCTACACGTCTACCTCTGCAGTGGCCACCGCTTCACCCGCATCCGACGCAGCGCCTTTCACTTGCCAGAACCACACTGACACGTTAGAGGAATAGCAGGTAGTGCATTCCATTTTCAACACCTGGATGACTAGGGGTTTGGCTTTAATCTTGCGTGGCATCATGTATTTCTACTGATTCTAAGTAGACAAAGAGCGAGAGTCTCTGTAACCGGCCCTACCACCCTTGTGACCGTGAGCTGTTAATAGGAGATAAGCGAAGCAAAGGCTGGCTGACCCCATGTGGCGATTCAAACCCCAATGTAGCTCTTAAATTCTCCCCGGGAGAAAGTCAAGTTAGGACAGTTAAAATTGATCTCCTCTGACTCAGTTGACCATGGGCGAGGATATCTTTCTTCAATATTTTTTCAATATTCCCTGAGGAAAAGAAGTGAGATCACTTGCAGAGAAAACAAGTTAGTTTGGGGTTCCATGGTTCTCATACCTTGAATTTATTTTGTATTTTTGTAAATTGAAGTATAATTTACATATCATAAAAGTGCAGATTTTAAATATAGAGCCTGATGAGCCATAACACCTTTGTAACTACCATCCCAACCAACTTATGAATACTTCCCTCATCCTAGAAAGTCCCTGTACATTTCTTTCTCATCAGTCCCCCTCCCAGAGGCAGCCACTTTCTAATCTTTATAGCCATAGCTTAGTTTGGCCTATTGTTGAAAACTTTGTCTAAGTGGAAATATATAGTGATCTGTGTGTCTTAGACTTCTTTTACTCGACACAATGTATATTAGATTCATCCCTGTTGAGTGTATCCGTGGCTTGTTCCTGAACAATAAAAAGGAACAAGCCACGGATATTGTTCAGTATTGTCTAATTGTATGAATATACCACAATTTACTTAACCATACACCATTCATTTGCAGGGTGGGGATATAAATAATTAAGTAAGTAAATAAATAAATAAATAATGGGTGTGCCAAATCTGGGAGTCAGAGATATTGGATGAGAACTGATGAATTATGAAAAAAGTGCAAACGTCCTTAAAAAAAGTTTTCCTATAAAATACAAGATTTTTTTTTCTTCATAACCCCTGCTTTAATTTACATCTAAAGAAGAGGAAGAAACAATAATAAAAATCAAAGGCAAGATCCCACGACTTCAGTCTTCCCTCTTTATTTTGTATTTTGTCCTTTTTGTCCAGCTATTTCTGGAGCCCGCAATGAATAATAAATAATGCCCACTGACTGACCTTCACTTCCCACAAGGGGTGACATAGAGCAACTCTACTTAGGATAAGATCTCTCCTGCAGAATATATCCCAAAGTTTCCTGGAATTATGAAAAAGATAGCATGAGGGAGATTAAGAGGTAGAGAGAGAGGAGCGGGGCTCTTTCTGCCGCTGAGGTTTGACAAGCCTTGGTGACTAGAGCCGCTGCTCATGGCGGCAAGAGAAGAGCTTCCCTTCCGGGCTGTTGCTGTCCTAGCATATTGCAAATGTCTTCCTCAGCAGAGCAGATGATGCTAAGGAGCACAGCCCATCAGTCCTGACCCATCAGCTAAGTAGCCCCAGAATTCATCATACTCCCTGGTTTTGAGAGGCAGTGGGCTCAGGGGCAACTCCGTGCTAGAGAACCTAGGAATTAAAAATATTGGAAATCATTTGGAGTGGTCACCAAATCCTCTCAGGTCACCACTTTCCAGGCATGTGGTGAGGTGGCCTTTCTCTGAACCCCTTGAAATCAGAGCATGTGATTTTCTTTGACCAGTGAAATGTTAACCAGAAGTGGCAGGTGTCACTTCCGGTGGAAGCTTTAAGAGCCTGCGCACAATTTGCCATGTTTTGGCTCAACTCTTCTGGTGATCGTGCCTCTGTCAGTCTGGATTTCTCTGCAGCAATCACGAACAGGTCCTCTTTATTGACTCATGGTGGAGATCTAGTGAAAACAGGCCCCAGTGCCTTCCTGATCCCGACAGTTGGTGCCTTCTTAAATTTTGTGCCCTAGGTCCTTCACTTGCCTCACTGGTACTGAACGAGAATTAAACTCTTCCTGTACTAAGACACTGAGATGGAGGGGGGTGGGTGGCATTGTGACCTAGCCCTTTGCAGCTCATACCCCTGTTCCGGGCTAGAAAGAGGAACAGAGACTCTAGCCCGGGGCCTGGGCTTTCTGTGACCTGGAAACTCCAGCACCAGAATCATTTCTGGTTTTGTTCCGAAGTAAACCATGACATTTGGGAAAATAAAATCATATGAAGTCATCAAATTCAGTGAATTTACAGATATTCCTGTATGTGAGAGGCAAGGCCAGAAGAAAAAAATGAGCAAATTATCAAAATAATTGAAGATCGTCCCAGTGTAGGATGACTGGACGTCAATAGAAAGTAGTAAGCTAACAGGCTGGTCCAGATTCAGATCAAATGCCCACTGCTCTTCTCAGGACCCATTAAAAGTCATAAAATTCCATGTATAACCCCCACACAGACTGGCCACGGCTGACCTGCTGGGGTCAAATCAGCCTCTTCACAAACAGCGATGGCTAGAAGCAGCTCTGCCAACAGAAAATAGAAAGCCCCTAACACCCTTTATTACAGAGTTTTAGATGCCGGCCTACAAGTTTCCATTTGCCTTCCAAATAATCACCTAGTTAAGTACCATATGGTAAGGAAGTTGGGTTCTTTGGAATCACAAAACTGTGATGAGCTCTCAGACCTTTTCAAAAACATCAAAGTAATTTCCCTGGGCTGCAAACCTTTGGATATATCATATAATTATGATGATTGGCACATCATGTGGCCTTATGTGGGAGATTGCTCAGGTGTTTGGAGAGTGGGCCTAATAAGGCCAAGACAAAGCTTAAGCCCAGGTGGGTCAGTTAGCTTCACACAGAGAAAATCCTTCACAGCCACAAACTACACCCACAATTGCAGTCTCAGGACAAATTCAGTCAAATTAGCCACAAAGGAGCCTGGATAAGCAATGTCTATAGCTCTCCACAACCCATCAATGCTAATGGAAAAATAAGTCTGAGCACTCCTCTTCTGCTTACATGATCTCCCCGGCGGCCCGGCTACTCACACGCCATCTTTCAGACATGCTCCTCTCTAAAACATTACTACTTTGCAACAGGATAAATACCCACAAAGGCACTTCCTTTTGGCACAGGTCCTGAGCAAATTTTTTTTTAATTTATTATGAATGTAATTGAGCCCTTTTTTCCTGAGCTTCAAACCGAGTAGTCACTGTCTTCCAGGGCCTCCTCTCTTGGACATTCTAGAACTCACAGGGCTCAGTTAAAACCAGGTCATTACCTTCTTCCCCCACCACCTGGGCATCCTGCATTGCCAGTGTCCAGAATGGTGAATCAAAGCCTGAAGGCTGGGAGTCCGAAACCTCTTTCCCTCACTAGCTGCATCCATCTAAAAACGTTAAGAGATTATCCACCTCAATACCTTTCTCGTCCCACCCTTCATCTCCATGTCCCTCAGCACCACGCCCCTCTTTTGGGCGACTTTAATGGATGCCTCACCTTCACCCCTGGGTCACCACAGAAGTTTCCTGGCTATTCTCTGTGGTGTCATGTCTCTCTAATCTACCTCTCACTCATTCCAGGGTGATCTGAGACAAAAATCTGATTTTGACACTCTTCTGTTTTGAAAAGTCCCAAGTACTGCGTTGGGTAGAGAATCAATCTTAGAGCCGTGTTCCTGGATTTTCAGATTTCTCTTAAAATACCTGTAGTTCCCTCTTGCATTCACACACCACCCATCACAAGCTGCTTATAAGTTCTCTGTGCACGCTGTATCTCTTCACTCCTCCATGGCTTTTCTTACGTGGGGTCACTACCTGGAAAGCCCTTCTTTTCAATTCTGCCTGGGGTATTTTTACTCATCAGCTCCAATGTCACCTCTCTGACTCTGATGGCATTCCTGAACCTTCTTCCTCCTTTTCCCTCCTGGGTGGACCTATTCATTATATTGATAAAACGTTCTGACTCTGTGTGTCAGATATCTTTTGCTACAAATCAACCCCTTTCCCTCACAAAATAGTGGTTTAAGACAACAACCATTTTATTCATTATAATGTTACAATTCTGCCTGTGAATTGTTCTCTTTGTGACGTCAGCTGGGACTGCGGTCATCTGGAATATCTAAAATGGCTCACTCGTGACTGGCAGTTGGGGTTGGCTGTTGTCTGGGAACTCTGCCCCTTTTTTCTTTCCTTGTTGCCACTTCTTTGGTCTTTTTCCAGCATGGTGACTGGATGCAGAGGGAGAGTGGAATTCAGAGGGGCAGAGCAAAACTTCTGAGTGGAAAAAAGGAAATTCTTCCTATCCTCTTGGAAGTCCCAGAATGCTGCTTCTACCATATTCTATTGGCCAAGGCAGGCACTGGGGAGGAAAAACAAGTACTAACTCGAAATGAGGAGCAGCACTTTCGGAACTGGGAGGGAAGGAATAGGTGGGACCATGTTTGGAGACTAGCTACCACACTCTGTTAGTTTGAATTCATTCTATTCCTAAAATTCTGAAAGCCTCCCAAGGATAGGCGCTATGTTGTAATCATCTCCTTACCCACAATTCTCCACACAGACCCTAGAACATGATACTTAGTAGTTTAATACATATTTTCTGACTCTATCAATTCAATTAAATCAGATTAAATCAGCCCACAGTTTTTGAGCACCTATTCTGTGATATTCCGTTTTGTTGAGTGCTTCAGAGTTACAGAAAGTGTGTTTGCCCTCCAGGAGGTTATACGTCAGGACAACATTGTGCCAAAGGGACACAACACAAAAGGAGATAATTTATAGTTCAAAGCAATTAAAGACAAGCCATCAAGGGGCAGTGCATAATTGATTGCCGTGCTAACTGTATGGGCACTAATCTCTATAGATCTTCAGAGGAGACTGTGTTCACTTCAGACAGAAGAGATTTCAAGTAAAACATGGGGTTGGATCTGAGGCTGAATGTCAACCTAGGACCCAGGTTGGGAGACAAATATGATTATAGAAGCAATTATATAGAAATGGGACCACACACGTTATATTACTTAATGGACCTACACACACACACACACACAATGTAGTAATTTTTTTTTTCAAAAGAATCCTTGCTATAATCACACTCTAATAAGTAAATAAATAACATTGGTCAAAAATTGAGTTCTATATAATTTTTTAAAATAACTGAGAGAAATGGATAAAACATGGATGGCAGAGATTATTTTACTCACTAAATATCATATGTTTGCAAATGTTTCCCCTATACTTCTCAGCGTCCTTGAGGCTGGTTTGGGCTAAAGTGCCTATGACTTCAGGTCCAAGGTAATAAAGAGTAAGTGGGAGGTCTCTGCACTTCCTGTTTCCCTTCTGTACAGTTGGAAGTGAAGAATTCTGAGAAGGTACAACTAAAAGGTGAAATATAGCCTGCATGTAGTGTGGAATATAGTTAAACATTGTTGGAGAGCCATGAAAGAGGGTTGCCTCACCTGTGCCAGATGTGATGTGAGCAAAAAAATAGACATTGTCTTCAGCCATTGAGCTTTTTAGGTTTGGTCTATTACTACAACATAGCTTTCCCTACCCTGACTATTAACACCTGGTGCTTTCTATGAAGGAATTGAATGTCACATAATAAAAATTATTCATCCTCTATTTAGAAAAGAAGTACAGAAAACTTTCAAAATCCACTTTTCGCTATCTGCAATTGAGGATTGTACCTTCCTGCCTAGGAGCAAATGCTGAAGAGCTATCTAAATAGTCAGCTTCTATAATCCCTTGTGTACATTGACTGGACTCACTTTGCAGTGCTGTGCAGAGCACTCTGCAATAGCTCTGATCATGAGCAGTAGAAGGTGAGCGAGGAAAGACAAGGGTTTACTTGAAATAAACAGTTAATCCTCAACCTTATTGAGTCAATATTTTCCCCTAATATTTTCCCCTAACTAGACTTTTCAACATGGCTAATAACAAGGAGAAAATGACTCTCCCTGCTTCCTCCTTCCTATTTCTCTTTCTAATGGGCTTACTAATTAGATGAGTGGTAACCAAAGGGTCAGTCACCTAAGGAAACAAGGGAGCCAGGAGCTAGAGAAATCTACAATCCATGTAACTAGAGCCTGGATCTTGGGTGGCAGCTTCACTTGGGATGTTGTTTTGTTGCCTGAGACTGTTGTAGATGAGGTACACTAGTTCCTCTTTATTTCTAGTCTAATTCTTCCATTTATTCTGTGGACTGAAGCAATGTCTAGCTGCATACTGGATTCTGGGTTCTCATGAATTTCTTAGGGTATGCATTAAACCCAAGCCAAAGAACATCCGCTTGTTCTTTGGGGTAAATTCTTCTGAAGTGAGCAGTGCCTGCAGAAGGCCCCTCCTGAGAGTGGTCCTACTTCATCCAAGGAGCTTGATCTATTAAAGGGTAATAGATTTTCTTCTTAATTATCTTCCCTGAAGAGAGCCAAGAAAATAAATATCCCAATCTCCCTCTCCTCCTGCCCTCCCATCTCCTGCCAGTGCCTCCCATTGGCTGAGCCCAACCAGGAGCCAGAAGGCGAGGGAACCATGGACGCAATCCATACAAGTCAGCCTCCCAGGGCTCAGAGTAAGATGAAAAAAGACAGAGAATAGTACTGGAGAAGCAAATGGAGAATATGTAGCACATTGAATAAAACTGAAATGTGACAACTTTAGAGAAAATTTGTATTTAACTGAACTAATATCAGTCATCAACTTACACACACCAATACATACAATGAGTACGTTTAAGTTTAGAGGTCTTTGCTTTGTCCTTCAAGATACCAATTCTCCTCTCCCCACATCTAAAATCAGAACAGTGAAGAAGTGAAGACCAGAAGGAGCATTTGCCTCTTCAGAATAGTGTATGTGGGTGCTGGACATACCTCATTAGTACCAAACCACACCAAACAGAAGCCACCACTAAACTTTCCTATGGCCTTCACGTGAAAAAGATACCCTTTGGTTGAACCATCCAGAATGCCTTAGAGTTTCCCTGCTCTGATCACCAGCTGGAAGGAACCTTCTCTGGAAAAGAGAATTCATGGCCCAGTCCCAAATACTCCACCTCAGTATCTATGGGTCCCAACACCCCTTTCAAGGGTGTGACTCAGGGAGCACTAAAGTACTGATGAAGGGATCCTTTCTCTTGGCTTGAAAAGTTCATGTTCCTACCTCCTTCTAGAGTTAATTTTACCCAGATCATGCATCTCAGCCTCTCAGATCCCCTCAAATCTCTGCTGACTACTTCTCCTGCCTGGAAGCTTTCAACAGTCCCGTGGTTCTCAGCTGCTTCTGGTTCTCTACAGGCCTTTACTGCTCACACCTATTTCTCTGTCTTTCCTTAGCATGCACTGGGCCAGCCTCAGCCCCATAGGGGCTACAGGGTTCTATGGATGAGGCTCCTCCTGTGGCCCACTGTCTAAATGTCCCCTTCCTCCAACAGTTTGCATAAGTTCTCTGATTTCCCAGAGTACCTTCTGGCTCCTTCTCCTCAGGGATGTTATCATTCCAGTCCATATCCCAGTCAGGAATTCTATGCCTTTAGATCCCAGATATTTTTCTGGAATCATAACTCTGGTGAGCAGCCCAAAAAGTGCTTAATGTACCAAGACAACTCATGTAGGGTGCATTATGTTTCTAGTGAGGTGGGGATGAGTACGAAGAACATTCGAGGATAGTTAAAGAAAAAGAAACTAAAATCTCTATCCAATGTGAGATAATACATGTCAAAGATTTTATTTAAGTCATTAGTTAATGAGAAAACCAGTAAGATCTTACAAATGATTCAAAGGACAATTCCAAGAGCCATAGCTATCTAAGCAGGCAATGAGGAATGTTGAGATAAATGCAGAAATTGATGCAAAATGAGTCTGAAATAAGTTGCATTCCACCCGACACAACTCACTTGCACATGGACAAGAATCATTTGCATTATTAGTAGTTTTCTGCAATTTACAGAGTAACAAAATAGCTCAAAATCAATGAAAGGTGGAGATAACCATGAATAGTGCTCTATAAAGGACACCCAGTAAATGTGGTTTGTTTTTTTATTTGTTGGTTTGGTTTTGTTTGCCAATTTTAAGGTCTTTCGCAATTTTTCCAATTTTAAGGTCTTTCACAATTTTTCCTGATAGGAGAAAGGCCTCTCTTCCTTTCCCATACCAATCTATATCTAGTGTTAACTATTAGAAGCACTGTATGTGAGGTGGGAACAGATGTTTCTGTTTGTGAAGACCAATACATGGGTCCTCCTTAACTCCAAACCTCAATAAATGCTGTAGACTCAGTGTGTGGTTCCACCCCCCAAATTCACATGTTGAAATCCTACCCCCCAATGTGATGGTACTAGGAGGTAAGGCCTTTGGGAAGTGATGACATCATGAGAGTGGAGCCCTCATGGATGGGATTAATGCTCCTTATAAAAGAGACTGGAGAGTTCCCTCTACCATGTGGGAATACAGCAAGAAGATGGCCATATGTTTTGCAGAGGAGGGTTCTCACCTGAACCCAGTCATGCTGGCATCCTGATCTTAGACTATCAGTCTTCAGAACAGTAAGAAATAAATTTCTGTTGTTTATAAGCCACCCACTTTATGTACTTTGTTATAGCACCCAAACAGACTAAGACAACAAAGGGTAGACGTCTCCTCCCTTTTAGATAATTGTTACTCAGAGTGTGGCCAGGCATCACCTGAGAGCTTACTTAGAAACTGAGAATTTTAGCCTCTGTCTAAATCAGAATCTGTATTTTAAATGATTCCAGACCTGGATTCAGGGTGAGGAGAAAAAAGATCCTAGACCTAAAGAAATTGAAAGACATCTCATATTTATTTATCAGAAGAATTAATACTATGAAGATTGCAACACACTCCCAAATTATATACAGATTCAATGCAATATCTATCAATATTCCAGCTAGCTTTTTTTGGGAAAGAAATTAGCAAGCTACAGAACAGCCAAAACAATCTTGAAAAAGAAAAATAAAGTTGGACAACCCATACTTCCCTATCTCAAAACTTACTACAAAGCTGCAGTAATCAAGACAGTATTATATCAGCATAAGTTCAAATATATAGATCTACAGAATAGAACTTGGAGTCCAGAAATAAACCCATATATCTATGGTCAACTGATTTTCAACAAGTGTACCAAGACCATCCGATGGCGAAAGAATAGTCTTCTCAAAAAACGGTGCTGGGATAATTAGAAATCCACATGCAAAAGAATGAAGTTAGATTCCTTCATTATATCATATCCAAAAATTAATTCAAAATAGATCAGAGACCTCAATGTTCCTAAATGTAAGAGCTAAAACTACAAAACTCTTAGAAGAACACCTAGGTATAAGTTTTTGTGACCATGAATTAAGCAATGGTTTCTTGGATATGACACCAAAAGGACAAGTGACAAAAGAAAAAACAGATAAATTGAATTTCATCATAATTAAGAACTCTTATGCTGCAAAGGACACCATTAAGAAAGTGAAGACAACTCACAGAATAGGAGAAAATACTTTCAAATAATATATCTGATAAGGGACTTGTATCAAGAATATACAAATTCTTACAATGCCACAATTAAAAGAAAAACAATGCTATTTAAAAATAAGCAATGGATTTGCATAGACATAACTCCTAAGAGTATATACAAATCTTCCTGGGAAGATAGCAGAATAGGAGAATCCTAAACTCACTTTGTCCCACAGTTACACCTAGAAAACACCCATAGCAAAGAAATAAACAAGAAAACAACCTGAAGACAGGTAGAACATACTCTCTCTCAAATAAAGAAATAATAATAATAATAATAAAGAAAAGTAAAAATGCTGAAGAAGCCCAACTTTGAATTTGGAAAGCTCATGGTTCTTCATGGTGAGGGTAGTAGTTCTGGAAAAGCTACTGGGGGTGAGACTGGTGCTAAAGTTGAATGAGCTGATAACTATGAGCAACCAGTCCAAGAATCTGTTTAAAATTCCGACATTTCATCATGACAAATACAAAAATCTTATTTGTGATGTTTAAAAAAATAAAATAAGATAACATAGCCAAAAGTGGTGATAAAGAGCAATAGATCATTCAAACAGAAAATCAACAAGGGAACTGTGGCTTTGAATGACACATTGGGCCGGATGAATCTAAGAGATACATTCGGAACACTCCACCTTAAAAACAGCAGGATACACATTCTTTTCAAGTGCACATGGAACATTCTCCAGAGTAGATCATATATTAGGTCACAAAACAAATCTCATAAGTTAAAAAAGACTGAGGTCATTCCATGCATCTGTTCCAACCACAATTCTATGAAACTAGAAGTCAACCACAAGAAAAAAATCTGGAAAGAATACAAATACATGGAGGTTAAATAGCATGCTACTAAACAATGAATGGGTCAACCAAGAAATTAAAGAGGAAATTTAAAAAATCACGTGGAGACAAATGAAAACACAATGGTCCAAAATCTTTGGGATGTGGAAAAGGCTGTTCTAAAAGGTAAGTTTCTGGCAATACAGGCCTATCTCAAGAAGTAAGAAAAATCTCAGATAAACAACTTAACCTTACACCTAAAGGAGCCAGACAAAGAAGAACAAACAAAACCCCAAAAGAGTTGAAGAAAGGAAATAATAAAGATTAGAGCAAAATAAACAAAATAGAAACCAAAAAACCAATACAACAGATCAATGAAACCAGGAACTGGTTCTTTGAAAAGATAAACCAAATTGATAAAACTTCAGTCAAACTCATAAAAAATAGAGAGGACTAAAATAAACAAAATCAGATGAAAGATGAGAAATAACAACTGACACCACAGCACCACAGAAATAAATACACAGGATTATAAGAGACTATCATGAAAAGTTATATGGCAACAGAGTGGACAACCTGGAAGAAATGGATAAATTCCTAGAAACCTATAATCTCCCAAAACTGAATTGGGAAGAAATAGAAAATTTGAACAAACCAATTACCAGCAATGAAACTAAATCAGTAATCAGAAAGTTCCCAAGAAACAAAAGCCTAGGACCAGGTGACATCACAGGTGAATTCTACCAAACTTTTAAAGAACAGTTAATAGCTATTCTTCTCAAACTATTCTAAAAAATACAGAGGAAAGAAAGCTTCCAAATTCATTCTATGAGGCCAGCATTACTCTGTTACCAAAATCAGATGAAGACACCACAAAACAATCGAAGTGCAGACCAATATTTCTGATCAACATAGATTCAAAAATCCTCAACAAAATACTAGTGAACTGAATGCAACAATACACTTTAAAAAATCATTCATGGGACACCTGCCTTCATTGGCTCTGTTGGTAAGCATCCAGCTCTCAGTTTTGGCTCAGGTCATGATCTCATGGGTCATGGGATCAAGTCTTGCGTCATGCGTTGGGTACTCTGCTCAGCACGGAGTCTGCTTGAGATTCTCTCTCACTCTCCTCTGCCCCACCCCTCTCAAATTAATAAGTAAATCTTTTTAAAAAATCATTTACCCTATCAAGTGGGACTTATTCCTGGGATGCAAGGGCTGGTTCAATATTCACAAATTAATCAATGTGATACATCACATCAACATGAGAAAGGGTAAAAACAATATGATCATTTCAATAGATGGAGAAAAAGCATTAAATAAAGTACACAAACCATTCATGATAGTAGCCCTCAACAAAGTAAGTTCAGAGGGAACATATCTCAACATCATAAAGGCCACATATGAAAAACCCACATAGCTAACATCATATTCAGTGGTGAAAAGCCGAGAGCTTTTTCTCTAAGATCAGGAACAAGACAAGGATGTCCACTCTCACCACTTTTATTCAACATAGTACTGGAACCTCACCAAAAAACTACTAGAACTGATAAATGAATTTAGTAAGCTCACAGGATACAAAAATCAATATATAGAAATCTATTGCATTCCTATACACTAATAATGAAATACCAGAAGGAGAATTTAAGAAAATAATCCCATTTGCAAATGTACCAAAAATGAGAAAATACCTAGAAACAAATGTAACCAAGGAGAAGAAAGATGTATACTCTGAAACCTATGAAACACTGATGAAAGAAATCAGAGACAAGGGGCACCTGGGTGGCTCAGTTGGGTAAGAATCCAGCTCCTGATTTCAGCTCAGATCTTGATCTCAGGGTCCTGAGCTCAAGCCCTCCATGGGGCCCCACTCTGGGTGTGGAGCTTACATTAAAAAAAAAGAAAAAAGAAATCAGAGACAACACAAACAAATGGAATGGTATTCTATGCTAATGGATTGGAAGGACAAATATTGTTAAAATGTCCATACTACCCAAAGCAATCTACAGATTTAATGCTGTCCCTATCAAGATACCAAGAGGATTTTTCACAAAACTAGAACAAACAATCCTAAAATTTGTATGGAACCAAAAAAGACCCCAAATATCCAAAGCAATCCTTAAATAGAAGAACAAAACTGGAGGTATTACAATCCCTGGTTTCAAGATATACTACAAAGCTATAGTAACCAAAACAGTATGGTACTGGCACAAAAACAGACATCTAGATCAATGGAACAGAATAATGAGCCCAGAAATAAATCCGGTATTACATGGGCAATTAATCTTCAACAAAGAAAACAAGAATATGCAATAGGAAAAAGATGGTCTCTTCAACAAATGATGCTGGGAAAATTAGTCAGCTACATGCAAAAGAATGAAACTGGACCACTTTTTTGCACCTTGCACAAAAATAAACTCAAAATGGATTAAAGACCTAAATGTGAGATCTGAAACCACAAAAATCCCAGAGAGGAACACAGGCAGTAATTTCTCTGACATCAGACATAGCAACATTTTTCTTGATATGTCTCTTGAGGCAAGGGAAACCAGAAAAAACAAACTATAGGGACTACATCAAAATAAAAAGCAAAGTAAAGGAAACAATCAGCAAAACTAAAAGACAACATACTAAATGGAAGAATATATTTGCAAATGACATATTTGATAAAGAGTTAGTACCACAAATATATAAAGAACATATACTACTCAACACCAAAAAACCCCACATGATCCAATTAAGAAGTGGGCAGAAGACATGGTCAGACTTCTTTTCAAAGACGACTTATAGATAGCCAACAGACACATGAAAAGATGGTCAACATCAGTGATCATCAGGTAAATACAAATCAAAACCATGATGAGATACCACCTCACACCTGTCAGAGTGGCTAAAATCAAGAATACAAGAAAAAACTGTTATTAGTAAGGATGAGGAGAAAGGGAAAAACTCTTGCATTGTTGGTGGGAATGCAAACTGGTGCAGCCACTCTGGAAAACAGTATGGAGAGTCCTCAAAATGTTAAAAATAGAACTTCCCTACGACCCAGCAATTGCACTACTAAGTATTTACTTGAAAAATATAAAAATACTAACTCAAAGAAATACATGCACCTCGATGTTTAGAGCAACATTATCTACAAGACCCAAATTATGGAAACAGCCCATGTCAATTAATGAATAGATAAAGAAGATGTGATATATATATATATATATATATATACATATATATATTATATATAATATATATACACACAAAATATTACCCAGCCATAAAAAAGAATGAAATCCTGCCATTTGCAACAACATGGATGGATCTAGAGGGTATAATACTAAGCAAAATAGGTCAGGGAAAGACAAATACCATATGATTTTACTCATATGTGGAATTTAGGAAACAAAACAAACGAACAAAGGAAAATAAAGAGAGAGTGAGAAAGAGACAAACCAAAAATCAGACTCTGAACTGTAGAGAACAAACAGAGGGTTACCAGAGGGAAGGTAGTTTGGGGGGATGGGTGGAACAGGTGAAGGGGATTAAGAGTACACTTAACCATGATGAGCACCGAGCAATGTATAGAATTGTTGAATCACAATATTGTACATGTGAAACTAATATAGCAGTGTATGGTAGCTATGCTGGAACTAAGATTTAAAAAAAGAAAAGAGAAAAAGAAGTCAAACAAATGGCCAATAAGTACATACAAAGATGCTCAACATGGTTAATCATTAGAGAAATGCAAATCAAAATGACAATGTGATACTACTTTACATCCACTAAGATGACTAAAACTAAAAAAAGACACAATAACAGTGTTGGAACCTTCACATATCTTTGGTGGAAATGTAAAATGGTATAGACACTTTGGAAAATATTTGGCACTTCTTCAAAATATTAAACATAAAGTTGTCCTATGACCTAGCAATTCTACTCCTAGGTATAGTCCCAAGAGAATAAAAATATTTCTATACAAATCCCTGCAAATATTCATAGCAACATTATTCATATCCACAAAATGAAAACAACCCAAATGTCAATCAATTGACAAAAGGATAAATCAAGTGGGGCATATCCATATTACGGAATAGTATTCCATAATATGGCCTCATCATGGTATCTCATCATGGCCTCAAAAAGAAAGATTAGGAACATTATGCTGAGTATAGAAATCAGATGCAAAAGGTCATATACTGCATGATTCCATTTATTTGAAATGTCCAGAATAGGCAAATCTATAGAGACAGAAAATAGATTAGTGGTAGCCACGTCTGGGGAGTGACTGCTTATGGGTAGCCAATTTCATTTTGGAGTGATGAGAATGCGAAATTTGATCGTAGTGATGGTTGCACAACCCTATGAATATACTAAAAACTATGCAAATGTTCACTTTCAAAAGGTGAATTTTATAGTATATGAATTAAGTCTTAATAGAGTTGTTTTATTCTTTTCTAGTGTTGGAGGGTGGAGGGACAGAGCAAGAGGAAGAGAGAATCCTAAACAGGCTGTACCAGCAGCCCAGAGTCTGACCTCACAACCCTGAGATCACAAGTTGAGCTGAAATCAAGAGTCAGGTGCTTAACTAACTGAGCCACCCAGGCACCCATAGAATTTTTATTTTTTTTTAGAGATTTTATCCTTTATTTGACACATGGAGAGAGAGAGACAGTGAGAGAGGGAACACAAGCAGGTGAAGTGGGAGAGAGAAAAGCAGGCTGCCCACTGAGCAGGGAGCCCAATGTGGGGTTTGATCCCAGGACTCTGGGATCACAACCTGAGCCAAAGGTAGATGCTTAACGACTGAGCCACCCAGGCTCCCCTAGAATTGTTATTTTAAAAAATGGCCTCAAAACACCCTGCACTAGGGTACCTGGGAGGCCCAGTTGGTTAAGTGGGAGATTCTTGGTTTCTGCTCAGGTTCTGATGGGCGGGTGGTGAGATCAAGCCCCAGGTCTGGCTGGGCAGTGAACACAGGTTCTGCTTAAAACTCTCTCCCTGGCCCTCACCACCAACCCACTCCCACCCATCCACCCCTTGCTCTCTCTCTCTCTAAAATAAATCAATCTTTTTTTTTAAAGATTTTATTTATTTATTTGACAGAGAGAGATCACAAGTAGGCAGAGAGGCAGCCAGAGAGAGAGGAGGAGAAGCAGGCTCCCTGCTGAGCAGAGAGCCCAATGTGGGACTTGATCCCAGGACCCTGAGATCATGATCTGAGCCGAAGGCAGAGGCCTAACCCAATGAGCCACCCAGGTGCCCCTAAAAGAAATCAATCTTTAAAAAAAAAAAAAAAAAAAAAAAAAAAAAAAGACACTCAGAATTGTCCTTGGCCTTCTGCCTCACTCAGACTCAGAGAGAAATTGAATGTGGTGCCCCGCCCCTAGCCCGCCCCTTCCTGCGTGACCACGCCCCACTCGCCTAACGGATCCAACGTCCCAAAGCCAGAGTAACGGACCTCATTCCAGCGCCATCACGGAGAACACCACAAGGTTTACTTCTTCACCTAGCTTGAAAGCACACCGCGGACCTGTCGCCACCGCCTTTAACACCACAGCTTTCATTTTGCACCGCCATCACCTTCGCTGTGGTGCCTGAGCCGCCAGCCATGGCCACCCCGCAGCTCTCCCAAGTGCGCCAGAACTACCACCCCGACTGCGAGGCCGCCATCAACAGCCAGATCAACCTGGAGCTCTACGCCTCCTACGTGTACCTGTCCATGGCCTTCTACTTCGACCGCGACGACGTGGCCTTGAAGAACTTCGCCCGCTTCTTCCTGCGCCAGTCCCGCGAGGAGACCCAGCATGCCGAGAAGCTCATGGAGCTGCAGAACCAGCGCGGGGGCCACATCCGCCTCCGCGACATCAAGAAGCCGGACCGCGACGACTGGGAGGGCGGCCTGAAGGCCATGGAGTGCGCCCTGCACCTGGAGAAGAGCGTGAACCAAAGCCTGCTCGACCTGCACCAGCTGGCCACCGACAAGAACGACGCCCAGCTCTGCGACTTCCTGGAGAGCCACTACCTGCACGAGCAAGTCAAGGCCATCAAAGAGCTGGGGGGCTATGTCACCAGCCTGCGCAAGATGGGGGCCCCCGAAGCCGGCCTGGCAGAGTACCTGTTTGACAAGCTCACCCTGGGCGACAGCGACAAAAAGAACTGAGTTGGGACTGTTTTCCCGATAGCCCCAGGGTGCATGGTGACTTTCCCTGATCACCATGCCGAGCATGCGTATTGCAGTATTGCCTTTGCAAAAAGTTCCAGTTTTTTTCTTCCAGTTTTGCCATAAATAAGTAAAGTTGTTTGGTTTCAATAAAGTTATTTGGCTCTTAAATAAATAAAGGTCTGTGATTCGTGTGTGCAAATGTCTCCCCTTTAAAGTTTGTAAGCAGGTGTCCAGGAGTCTCTCCACCCACCCAACCCCATCCACATATAGCTCAGGATCTTGGGGGATGGAGGGGGAAGGTATTCCATGGGACCCTGGAAAACACAAATCAATCTTTCCCTGATAATGTGAGGGTGGGGTGGGGTGAGATGAGGTGGGTGGTCTGGGGCCTTGGTGTCTGTGGGTGCATGTGTATGATAAAAGCATTAAAAAAAAAACACGGTCTTAGAATTCATCATAGTAGTTGCCCCTGGGGAAGAAGGGCAGGAAGTGGGATTGCACAGGGATCCACCCTGGGCTACAGTGATAATGGGAAGGGACCCCTATGGTTAATTTCCCCCAGGGACACGGGTGTGACAAAGTAAAGTAACAATGGCATTTTGCAAATCTCAGTCCTTTTATTTACATTATTGTATTTTACTTTTGTAAGAGCCTCAGGAAGTAAGAAGGGCAGGTGTTATGACTGTGTCTTAACAAGTGAGAAAAAGGGAGGCCACGCAAATAAGAAGTTATGGAATGTGGGCACGAACATAGATCTTCTGATGCCATGTTCCATTTTGTTTTTGCTGTTGTTGCCTCACAGGTATATCAATGGGTTAAGCAAGACTGTGTGGGTAGACTGGAAATCCAGCCAGATAACCAGACCCGGAAGGGAGGGAAATCCCCAACACTCGTAAAGATAGCCCTGATCACTGCAGTCTCTGCCCTAATTATAGGTGTGCCTTCCAGCCTAGGGTGGGGATGGCTTCTAAACCTCAGCCAGACCCTGCTCCTAGGAAAGGAGTCTTCAGAGCTAGCAACAGAACATATGAGAGGTAGAGTACCTCACAGGAAGGCAGGCAGCACCTGTACACTTGAATCCCGCTGTTCAGGCTCCCTGCCCCGCACAGGCAGGGACAACGTTACCTGAGTTGGCACTGAAGACCTGGGAAGACCTCAGGCCTGGAAATCCCCCCGAGTGCACTCTCCACCCACACGGCTTTGCTCTCAGGGGCTTCTCTTCAGGCCCAAGGGGAGACTGCAAAACACACATGTTGTGCCTGCAAATCCAGCTCAGCTGGACAGACACCCAGTACCCCAGCCACGCACAGGGTCCCGGAACCTAGGCACTGGACCGTTGCCTGTTGTGGTTTCTGCCCTGGGCTCGGAGGCTGACCCGAGTCTGGTTCAGTCTTGGCTGCTGGGCCTCCTCTTTATCCCATCTTTCCCTTTCCTGTGACTAAGAGGGACTCCCCAGGATAATGCCGCGGAGTCTGCTTAGATCTACGTCCTCTTATTTTACCAGGGAAAGAAGGATTTCCTCACCCACAAGACTCAAAGAGCATTGTGATTAACGCTCAAGCGCCTCTTACAAGCTGCTGCTTGTAGTGTCACATTTCACAGCTTTTCTGTGAGAATCCCTGGCAAGGGAGTCTAGACACAGTGGCAGCTCTCCTTCATGTTCCGCAAGACAAAAGGAATGTTCGTAATCCCCTCCTTGAGGTTCAGTTATGGGGTCCACCAACAGACTCTTGAATGTGTGGGGCAGGCGCGGAATGAAGTGAGAATTCAGACTGGTGAAGTTGGCCCCGTCGCTCCCTCCAGATGTCTTAACTTTGTCTGTCATTCCCACCTTCCTCTGCCTTCCCTCCCTCCTCTGCCATGTACCCACCCCTCAAAAGGGGGGAGCTAACTTTTGTGGCTGTGCCACCTCCCTGCATACTCACAGCCATCCCAACCCCTCGATAACCTGCCCGTCAGGACATCTGAGTGAGTTGCAACTTGGTCGTCCAGTCCTGGGGAAAATACCACCCCCCACCAGATGCACAGCTGGGTACTTGTCAGTCAGTGGCCATGCTCCAATGCTTCGAGGAACCGTGTCTGAAATAGTCACTGTTGCTATGGGTACCGGGGTCTCAGGCAATGATAATATCAGAACAGACTGAGGGGAAAATGATAAAATTGATAACTTCATCGCAGGCTCGAACACAGATTCAAATTAACTGTGTTGAATAATTTACCTCTGGGGACAAAAATCCTCACTGTATCACAAAAGAAAATTTCTTAATAGATGGTTGTCACTGACAACTTGCACTTCATTTTCCAGGAAAAGGAAACGTATTTTTTCCCATCAGAAAGGTGTGACAAGAAGTACAAAGCACTCATTAATTTCTTCTGAATCGTCTCTACTCTTAAAACTTGTTCTACATTTCTGATTTTTAAATTCTCCTTCAATTTTTTCCATTTGTCAGCAATTTCAGTTTCTTTTTGCAAGCCCAAGAGACATATTTAATCAAACATTCAGTAGTGAAAGGCATTATCATTAATCTTGGAAGTGATACTATGCTTCAGAGTTTAAAATAATGAACATTTTTATTACAAATCATTTTCATGCAGTCCCGAGTTCCAATTCAGAGGGGTATTGATGGGGAATTTGCATCAGGAAGGCTGAAGTGAAGGGTGAAATGAGGGGAATTAGCAAAGTGTTAGAAGACCTAAAAGATAAAGAAAAGAAAATTATGCTTTGATTGCTTAGTCAAGGAGGACATAAGAATGGACTAAGTTACAATGAGAAAGCAAAGTAATAAAGGCTAACATATGTTTAAGAATCTTAGCTGGGAAGCCTGGGTGGCTCAGTCAGTTAAGCGTCTGCCTTCTGCACAGGTCATGACGCCAGGGTCTTGGGATCGAGCCCCACATCGGGCTCCTTGCTCAGCAGGGGAGCCTGCTTCCCCCTCTGCCTGCTGCTCCCCCTGCTTGTGTGCTCTCTGTCTCTGTCTGTTTCCCTGACAAATAAAGAAATACAATCTTTAAAAAAAAAGAATCTTATCTAAGTTTGGATTGCATTCGGTTATGAGTGGCAAAGCTTGGAAAAGCAGTAGCTTTAAAAAGATAGGGTTTCTCTCCTGTATGTAAACAAGAGTGGAGGAGAACACAGTTCGGGCTGCTGCAGAAGCTCCTTCCATCTTATTTCACTGATTTCAAGAGGTACCTTTTTTCACATTATAACATCTTTGAAATTGGGATGAATCTTAACAATCGTTATTGGCCATAGCTGTCACTGCCTGAGCAGTCACATCGAGACTTGACAGAGTGGCATCATAGGCTAGGAACAAAATCTTAGAGGCATTAGGAAGAGTACTCTTAATAAATACCGAATCATTGTTGGGGCATCTGGTTGGCTGGTCAGTTGCATATCCGGCTCTTGGTTTCGGCTCAGGTCATCGTCTCGCCGTCATGAGATCAAGCCCCTCATCGGGTTCCATGCTTGGTTGGGAGTCTACTTGTCCCTAACTACCCCCCAACTCATGCTCATTCTCTCTCTCTCTCAAATAAACAAATAAAATCTTTAAAAAAAAAAAGAAGAAATGCTGCATTGCCAACACTCTGGATGGCACAGAGGATGACAGTAAGAGACATCAATGATTCTGAGCACAAAAGTGATTTAGAAGAGTTCAAATTATTGACATATTAATGACATATAACACTGTGTAAGTTTAAGGGATACAACGTGACGACTCGATACACAAATATATTGGAAAATGATCACCACGATAAGGTTAGTTAACATCTCCATCACATCTTTGTGAGTGTGGGGTGAGGCGAGATCATTTAAGATGTACTCTTTCAGTAACTTTCCAGTATACAATACAGTACTGTTAACTATAGTTGCCATACTGTATACCAGATCCCCATGACTTACTCATCTTATAACTGGAAGTTTGTGCCCTTTGACCAACATCTCATTTCCCCACCCCCAATCCCTCACAACCACCATTCTGTTTCAGTAAGTTCAGCTTTTCAGGTTCCACATACGAGTGAGATCGTACAGTATTTGTCTTTTCTGTCTGACTTATCTTACTTAGCATAATACTCTCAAGGTCCTTCCGTGTTGCTGCAAATGGCAGGATTTCCTTCTTTTTCTCCCCATTGTATCTATCTTTTTCTTTATGTATGCATCTGTCAGTGGCCACTTGGGTTGTTTCCTTGTCTTGGCTGCTGTGAATAATGCTGCAGTGAACAGGCAGGTATCTTAGAAGAGTTGAAATTTGAATCTGAAGAAGTTATGGCAGTACCTTACATAATTAATTTAGCACATAGTTTCCTTTCCGTGTGTATGCACAACAGTGATCTAATGACCAAAAAAAAAAAAAAAATTGTGTTAAGGGGCACCTGGGTGGGTCAGGAGGTTAAGTGCCTGCCTTTGGCTCAGGTCATGATCCCGGGGGCCTGGGATCGAGTCTCACACCAGGCTCCCTGCTCAGCGGGAACCTGCTTCTCCCTTTCCCTCTGCCCCCTCCCCCTGCTCATGTTCTCTCTCTCACTCACTCTCTCTCAAATAAATAAGTAAAATCTTTAAAAAAAATTTAAAAATCTATGTCTTAATAAATTTAAAAGATATCTTTTAATAAGTATAAATTAGAAAATCTAAAGAAAATCTAGTGGATGAGAAAAAATATTGTGTCTTAATTTGATAGCATTTTCTTCTTTTTTTGTGGTACACAAAATAATGGTGTGCCTTAAAATTGATACATTTTATTTAATAAAATATATTCTTTTGTTGTTCTATAGTATAAGGCTTCCAGTCTTATTTATCTCACATTCCAATACTAGAGCGCCAGCCATTACATCAGCACACAGTAAGAAACCATATGTTGGATCTGTTCGTGGCTGCAAAGGGAGGGTGGCCTTCAGAGAAAGAAATTTCAAGAAAAAGAAAATGCCCAACTTGTCTAAGATGTTAAGAAGAGAAGTGGAGACCTGCGGGTGGCAGGAAGATGGAGAATCCAATCATAATCATTACGGTCCAATTCATAAAGGTGTTAAGGTGGGCAGAAAGACATGCTCTGTCCGGGAGGATTTCACATATTAAAAAAAATTGAACAAGGGCACCTGGGTGGCTCAGTCGGCTAAGCGTCTGTCTTCGGCTCAGGTCATGATCCCAGGGTCCTGGGATCGAGCCCCGCATCAGGCTCCCCCCTCAGTGGGAGCCTGCTTCTTCCTCTCCCTCTGCCTGCCACTCTGCCTACTTGTGGACTCACTTGAGTTCTCTCTCTCAAAAAAATAAAATCTTTAAAAAAAAAATTGAACAAAGCAACTTTAATACCAAACAATAAAAAATGTTTACTTTTCCCCCCAACTCATTCTTCAAATTATGTGGATATGGATGGAAAACCAAGGATAAAGAAATGAAGGAAAGAATATCCTATTGACTAAAAAGCCATGATCTCGATCATTCTCTGGGTGATGTTTAGCTTTAAGCTGAACTTTGTAAGATGAGGAGGAGCTGGCCTGACAGAGGTGAAGGAGAAAACAACATGAGACAGACATCCAAATTCGGGCCTGCCGGAACTGAAGACAAAGGCCAGAGAGAGTCTGTCTGGTGTGAAGGGAAGAAGTACAACTCAAGATGAGCTCATAAAAGGTGAAGTATGGAGGACAGCTGACGGGCAAGCGTGAAGTTTTTCTGTGTAACTAGCAGGTCATTTGAAGAAACCACAGATTTGGATCTGGGTTTCAGGAGTGGGTTGGTAAATCCCTTCTTGGAGAAATCCTGGGAGGATGCGGGTGCCCCATGACAGACACTTGGGATGAATATTAAAATGTGAAACCTAGTGATCCTGAATTTGAAGAGGCAGGGAGAGTATTATCTCAGATCAGGCGAGCGGCATTGGAAAGTTCTGTATAAGGTCTTGCTGTCCTTTTGCCTTTTATACCAGAGTTGGCTACTGTTTCAATTTGCTGCTTCGGAAGGGTACAAGGCACATGTCAGAATGTCAGAAGCGCTAGGAGAACATCAAAGCCTCTGGCGGGGCCGCATAAGTGTTTTAGAGCAACATCAAAGAAATGCAGCGTTTGCACCCTTCCTCCTGGAGAAAGAACATGGCACACAGCTCTGGCACATCTGGCCTCTCTTCAAAAGCCATTCACCATTCTTGTCAGACATGGGGAAGAAGGAAGTTTATCAGCAGCCTGTGCAGTTCACAAGATGCCCGAGCACCTTAGCCACCAGTCACTGCCAGGGAGCGCGTGCGTGTCAAGACAGGATCCAGAAACAATGACGAGCTTACACAGCATAGCATTTATCCATTTGACGGTTCCGCTCACAAAACATGACCACCACTGCCAGACTTCCACATCTCTATAGACAGATGTGAAGAGGGGCTCCCTGGAAATTCCCCAGCCTCCACAAATGATGCCTCCCCATCACTGTCTGCCTCGTGCTCACGAGGTCTAATCTCAAATGGCCTCTATGGCTGCTTATGTTCCTCACCACAAGAACCACATTGCCCACCCCTGTTTCCCAGAACACTCCTCAGCCTTCACACACTAATCCTCATAAGGCTGGGCACTTCCCCTTTCTGTCCCCTTCTCTCAACTTCCCCCAACTCTTGAAATCCTTCCCTTGGGCTGTTTGGAAATCCTGGGCCATTACCAGCACTATCTCCTACTACATTCTCAATCTCTTTTCTGAACACTGTCTTCACCTTCTCACTCTGTGGACAATCAGCAATATCACTAAGGACACTACTTCTGGGACAGCCCCCTTGAGTCATGGTCACTCCCTCCCCCCCAACACAAACACACAGTGCCTGAAAGTAAGGCAAGTGTCCTCCTTCCTTGTTCACACTTCCAGGCCATTCTCCCTCTTGTCCCTTTGCCCTTAAATGGCCCAGCTTAAAATTGGATGCCATCACACCATGCCCCCACATTATCCCTTCTTGTTGTAGTTATCTAGGGACCCCCACCTGATGTTTCTTGACTATCTTGCTCCTGGCTAATGGCAACCTTCTCCAGGATGAGCCCTGTTCTAATTCCTGCTGATTTCAATATCCACATAGATGATCCTTCCACAACCTGGCCTCTTATTTTCTTGCTTCTTCTCCCACGATCTTATCCTCCAATCCAGTTAGCCACTCATTGCTGTAGTCATATCATAGACCTTGTCACCTGTGATAACTGTCCTCTTTCCATAATCTCTAATTCATGTATCATGTATCATGTATCATGACCACCTCCTCTTTTTCTAGTCATTCTCCCCAGTGTCCTGTTGCCCAAAATCTTTTAACCCCTCAGGGAAATTCTATCAAATGGTCCAATAACATTTTCACTGCATCTCAACTCCTTGGCCTCCTCTATTTTCTGGGGTTAAAGCCCATGGTAAATGATGATAATCATTCCCTTGTACACATTTCCACTTCACCTGACCCTCTGGCTTTGTTGTACTTGCTTGGCAAAAATCCCTGACGTGGTTAAATTCCTTTCTTTCCTAGACCACACCTGCACCCATGTAACTGAATGTGGCTAGAGAAAAATTCAAACATCTTGACTGAATGTGCTTAAATTTAATAAGTATGGCTCTTAAGTGTCCTTTGGTACCACCAGCCACCAAACTATATTTCCCTATTCTACTATCTCTCTTGTACTCCCTGCCCATTATCTATAATTCTCTTCTATATCCATTAACCCTGGCTACATAACAAGCCATCTCAATAAATAATATCTTAAAGCAGTGATTATTGTATTTGTTCATGAGTTTGTGGGTCAACAACTGGATTGGAATCAGTTGGGTAGTTCCTCTGCTGGATTTGCTGGGTGTCACTCATGGGGCTGTGGTCGTCTGGTGACTTGAATGGGGCTGGTTTGTGTAAGAGGGAAGTTGGTGTTTGCTATTGGATGGGTCACATGTCTCCAGCAGACTAGCCTGAGCTTCCTCAAGTGGTGGTGGGAAAGTTCCCAGAAACAGGCTCTCTTTTAACCCACAGTTTGCATCATATTTGCCAATGTCATGTTAGCTATAGAAAATCACATGGGAAACTCAGAATTGTGTAGGAGAGGAATGGCAAGGGCCTTATGCACTGGGAGTTGTTTCTGGAACAATCTACTACTTCCTCCAGCCTCTAACCACTCACACATCCTCCCAATCCTCACTCTCAGCTGGTAACCCTGCTTCCTATTTCACTGAACAAACAGAAACTATGAGAACATCCAGAGACTCCCATCTACCGCCTTACCTTCCACCCACCAGCCTGTGGGCACATTTAGTCTACCCCTTCTCTTCTTTCTAGATGAAACCTCCATGCCTCTATCTAAGGCTAACCCCTCCTTTTTTGCTCTGGTGCCCATCTCTTCTTGTGCACTTAAGGACTTTCTTTCTGTGTCTCATCGGGAGTTACTCATGCTGATACAGTGATCTGGTGGCTTGAATGGGCTGCATGGTCAAAGACAGCCTCACTCTCTTTTCTGTATCATTTTCTCTCTCTTCATTGGATCATTCCCTACAGAATAAAACCATATTTTTTTATCTTACTCTAAAATATTCCTCTAATTACCCTCTGGCTACTGACTGGTTTCTCTGTTCTACTTCACAGCTTAGTTCATTGAAAGCACTCTCCATACACACAGTCTTCATTTCCTCTCTTCCCAACTTCTCTTAAACCCATGCTTATCAGGCTTGCATGTCCATAACTCCACCAAAATGGATTTTGTCATCGTCTTCAATTTCCTCTGCACTGATCATGCCAAGGGTTAATTCTCAGCCCTCACCTGCCTTGAACGCTTTCTTGAGCTGACCTTCAGGATATTTCACTCTCCCGGTCTTCTTGATACTTCTCTGGCCTCTGCTTCTTGGTTGCCTGCTCCTTTAGTATTCAATTCCTCTTCATCATCTCCCTGACATCTTAGTATTAGAATGTCCCAAGGCTCACCTCCTAAGGCTTTTCTCTTCGCTGTGTCTATGTACTCCTTTGGCAATCTCATCAATTTCATACATTTAAAATGCTCTCTCTGTGCTGATGATTCCAAATTTGTACCCCCAATCCAATCCTCTTCCCTGAACTTCAGACCCATTTGCACAAATACCTACTAAAAACCTAATGAACAACTTAAACTTAGTGTGCCACATAGAACTCCTTATATTTTTCCCGAAAACCTCTCTACCTACAATTTTCTCCATCACAAATTCATGGCAATTTCCAGGTTTTCAGGACAAAAGCCACGATGTCATCATTAATTCCCTTCTTTCTCCTCTAGCTCACATCCAAACTATTAGTTCATCTTATTTAAAATATACCCCAAATCAGTGTAAGCCTGATGATTCACAGACCTGTACCCCTGGGGCAACATATACATATCATTATATGACATATAATACATTATATGTTAATAAAAAATAGTAAAATACATTATATATTATATAACATAGAATACATCATATGTTAATAAAAAGTAAAAAATATATAAAACAAATAAATAAAATAAAATATACCCAAATTCAGATCCCTCTTGCAACTTCTATTATTACCACCCAAGTCCAGTCAACTGAACCTCCCACTCAGGCTACTGCAATAGACTCTTAACTGATCTCTCTGCTTCTGCCCTTGTACCCTAGAGTCTATTTTCAACATAGGAGCTAGACTGAGCTTTTAAAAACAAAAGTCAAATCATATCCCTCCTCTGCTCCAATGGCCCTCACAGCTCTTTTAATCTGCCTATCCTTTCCCTCTATCTTGTTTCTTTTGCACTAACATTTTTACTGTTCTCCTCCTTGTTCACTTAGCTCCAGTGACATTGCTCTATTAATAATTCCTAGAGTATCCCAATCATGCTCCCTCATTAGGGTCATGTTTTTGGTTTCCTCTGCCTGAACACTGTAGCAGTTACCTTTTGCTGTGTAACAGACTGATCCAAAACATAATGGCTTAAAATAACAGTGATTGATTTTCATGGTTCTCTGGGTTGACCGGACAGTTATTGTCTAGGCCAGCATGGTTGAGGCTAGGTAGTCTAGGAGAGGAGCTGGCATGCTACCGACCGCTGACCAAATCTGGTCTGGCACCCCCTCTTTTCATAAAGCCAGTTTTACTGCAGCACAACCATACCTATATGTTTATGTATCTTCTGTGACTGCTTTCACACTATAATAGTAGTGGCTTGTTGTTGATGGGGCAATGAGAATGGTTTAGCCACATGGTTCGCATCATCCATCAGGGTAGCCCAGGCTCGTTTACATATGGTGGTCACAAGAGTTACTGAGATCAGTTGGATCATACCTGATATTGTCCCATTAGTTAAAGAAGGTCACATGGCTAGTCCTAGAATCCATGTGGAAGGGCCTACCCAAAGATGTAGCTGTAGGGATGGGAATTTTTGTGGTCATTTTTGCAAATAATCTACCATAAACATGACTCTGCCTTCATGACTTGTTGCCTCACCTTGTTCAACTCGATGCCCAAATACCACTTTTCTAGTGAGCCTTCTTTGATGAACTCATCTTCCCTATTTCCTATGCCCCCTTTCCTGCTTCATTTCCATCTGTAACATCTATCACTTCCTTACCTTACTTATTTTGCTCATTGTCTTCTCCTTCTAGAATATAAACTTCATGAAGGCAAGGATTTTTTCCATTTTGTCCATGGTTTTACCTCAGGTGCTTAGAACACAGCCTAAAACAGAGTAGGAAATAAAAAAATTTTTTAGGGGGTGCCTGGGTGGCTCAGTGGGTTAAAGCCTCTGCCTTTGGCTCAGGTCATGATCCCAGGGTCCTGGGATCGAGCCCCACATTGGGCTCTCTGCTCCGCGGGGAGCCTGCTTCCTCCTCTCTCTCTGCCCGCCTCTCTGCCTACTTGTGATCTCTGTCTGTCAAATAAATAAATAAAATCTTTAAAAAACATTTTTAGGATTTTATTTATTTATTTGACAGAGAGAGAGAGAGAGAGAGAGAGAGAGAGAGAGGCAGAAGGAAAGGGAGAAGCCAGTCTCCCTGAGCTGAAGGCAGACGTTTAACTGACTGAGCCAACTAGGTGTTCTTCAAAAAATATTTTTGACTGAGTGAGTGAATGATCTGATGCTATTTAGGATGTGAAGCAGGAAGAGAACTTGCTGGCCATAACAGTGTTATTGATGCTTGGGGCTACAGCCTACCAGTTATTCTTCTTCATGTAATATGGCTAGTAATATGATGCAATAATATATATTAAGCACTTTGAAAACACCAAGAACTTAAGAACAGAATTACTATTGCTTTGCTTTTTATTCCTTAGATAAGTTTGGCCTTAACTCACTCAGTAGGTAATAGTCACTAATTATTATATTTAACCCTCCTAAGTTGACCAGGGCACTGCAATTATCTATTTTGGCATAGTAATTTCTTGGAGGAGGAGGTGGGATTATTCCTAAGACAATATTCTAATTGCATTCAACATACCCATACCCAACCACCTTAGGAATTCCTTTCTGTCTGAAGAATTAAGTCCTCCCAAATTAGTATCCATTTTGCCTTTGAGGCATTATATGCTCTTTATGGGTCTTGTTATGTCTTGAAAGAGCATGACTTAGAAAAGGGTGACATGAGGGGTGGGGGTGTCCAGGCAGGAGCCAGAATGTGAAGCATTTTCAGGGCCAAGTTGTGGAACAGTTTGGCTGGGATAGAGGAGCCATATGACGTAATATAATATAGCAGGAGTATGGCAAATGTGTAGGCAATGCCATGTTTTGAATTATCATAAAACATGATCAAGCCCCAGGTCCACCAGATGTCCAAAAAAAAGACATGCACATGGAATAGTTTGGCAATATGTGAGCTTTTCTTATGCATTTTGGTTCTTGCATTTATCCCTGTTACTGAATTACATATACTTTCTTTATCATTCTAAATTCTGTATAGGTTTAAGAAACTGAAACTACTGTACCAATAAATTATTATTTGAATAGTTTCATCAAGAGCAGAATTCTGGCTTGTTGGATTGTTGATCTGCTATTGTTTCTCTACCACACAACTTGCTTGATGGTTATTTATACCTCATCTATAGCTCCCAGACATTAAAATGAAAGGTCTTGTAACTTATGGGAGAAGTTTAGAGGGAGAGCTCTCTATATCTTGTGAAATAGACAAGGTCACTGCTTAGTCAACCTTTCTTACAAAAGAGTTCAGTGATAACAGCCAAATTAGAGCCCTGGTCAACCGCAGCTGATGATGGGCTCTCTTGATGGGTGCCCTTGGCTAGACATGAAAGTGATGTCCTGAAAAATGATTACCCTTCTACTCAATAAGCTGAAGATGTATCCATTAAAGACTGAGCAGAAAAGAGAAGTAAAAGTATAAATGTAGCCTCTTGATCAGCTCACATATTTGACCCATTACTCTCAGTCATGATCTCTAGTGTATCTATCACACTTCTTCTTGTGTATGAGGTTATTCAAGTGCAGTTTTAGAGACACAGAGTTTTTTATTCTTGAGGTCATTATAATCTTAGAAAGATACACTTATGTCTGTAAACCAATGAATAATTCTTTTAAAAATACCACACAGAGAAGCTTAGAACTATGTGCTATTCATTCACTGAATAATTCCTTAGGAGGACTTCATTGTGTTCAAGCACTGTGATAGATGCTAGGTGTTCTACCCTCAAGATGTTCACACTTTAGTTGGAGAGACCAACATTAATTCTGATATTTGAGTGCTATGATGGAAGTAAAGACACACAGAGAAATGAAATTTTAGCTTCCCTTGAGAGTGGTGGGTGTCCTGGAAACTTCCTCAGGTGTGATGTTACCTGAATGGTATCTTGAAAACCGAATAGGAGATGTTGAAGAGAAGAAACAGTGAAATACACTGCAGATAGAGAGAGTGGAGTGGGCCACATTGGGCTTCCCATGTTTAGGGTCAAGGTGGAGGAGGATAAGGGAGAGAGTAAGGAAAGAGGAAAGATGCTAGAAAAGAGGCAGGAGAGCTCAGAGAAAACCTGGCAGTTCAACCAGTGAAGAAGAGAAGAGAGAGTGATGTTGAGAAATATGGAAGACAGGAAACTATAGTTCTTGGTGACCAGATGGGCAATAAAGGATTTTGAAGGACAGTGTTTGGATTTTTAGCTTTGGGTGTCTGGGTATAGGATGATATCATTGTTAGAAAGAGGGAAACTAACAGAAGATATGTGGATGTTGATAGAAAGTAGGGATGCTTCTCAAGTTCAAGATGCCATGAGACATCTAAGTGGAGCTGGAAATGGAATGAAATGTAGCAATTATATATTTAGACTACATGGAACTAAAGGTGAGGAGTCGAGATAGTCCAAGATGGCAGAGTAGGAGACCTTAGTTTCATTTGGTCCCAGGAATTCAGCTAGATAGCTATCAAATCATTCTGAACACCTGTGAATTCAACCAGAGGTCTAAGAAAAGAAGAGCTGCAACTCTACAAATAGAAAAGCAACCACTTTCTGCAAGGGACGAGGTGCAGAGAAGTGAATCTGAGGCAATATATGGGAAGATAAACGGCATGGGGAGGAAGCCTCTGTAAGCCAGCTACCAGAAAGTGATATAGCAGCAGAGCACAAAATCAGAACTTTTAGTAGTCTGCTTAAGTGAGGGATGTCCCTGGCTGAAAGGTGCTCAGGAGGCAAAGCGGAACAGAATCCTAGGTGGGACAGTGTGGTCTCAGGATCCTCCAGGTCATGGAAGACTGGGGGTGCCTGACTGTGGCAGAGCTCCCAGGCATCTGAGCAGGGAAGCCAGCTGCAATCAGCGAACCTGAGAGAGGGCTTTCAGTTTGGGGTTGCCATATACTGTGAACTGTAGCACAGTCAGGTTACTGATCTTGGAGCAGGGGCCCAACTAACAGCAGAAATGGTGAGACACCCCTCTATCCCCCTAGGGAGAAGTGGCACAGTAGCGCCACAGGAGTCTGCAGGATTTGGAGATTTGAAAGGGGGTCATGTGCCTGAGAAAGAAATGCTGTCACAGGACAGGTGAGCACAGAGTGAGGATGGAGATCGGGGAGATAAGAGTGACTGACTGCTTTTCCCTGAGGATGCACTGAGGACCCACCCCCACCCCAAGCTTTCAGCTTCACTGCTGGAGATTCAGAGGCCACCATTTTCATTCTCAACCTCTAAAGCTGCATGGAAAACCTTCAGGGAATAAAAGCCACATAGAGCAACCCAGAGCAATCCAAGAGCAAATTATTTAGCCTGGCCCCCAGCAAGGGTGGTACAATTCCACCAGGGGGCAAGAAACCTGAGAATCAGCATAACCAGCCCCTCCCCCAAGAAGATCAGTAGGAACATCCAGCCAAGATCAAGTTTACAGATCACTGAGAACTGCACAACTCTGGGCTAGGGGAAAAGAGTATATAGAATTCATGGGGTTTTTCATATGATTCTTTAGTCTTTCAATTTTATCTTTTTTCTCTTTCCTTTTTCAACCAACTTCTTATTTTATTAACTCTTTTTAAAATCTCTTTTTAATTTTCATTTTTACAGTTACATTCTATCCTTTCATTGTATTTAATTTTATTTTTGTACATATATAAATTTTCTTTCTTTACAATTTTGGGATCTAGTTTTCTAACAAACAGACCAAAACACACACGGGATCTAGTGTATTGCTCTGTTCTGTTCACCTGTCTGATTATATTCTTTTTTAATTTTTTTTCCAGTTTTGGGTTTCTTCTGATTTGTTTAGTATATATTTTTCTGGGATCATTGCAGCCATTTTAGTATTTTGTTCTTTTGTTCATCTATACTTCTCTGGACAGAATGACAAGATGGAAAAACTCTCCTCAAAAAGGAGAACAAGATGCAGTACTGTCTACCAGGAACCCATCAGAATGGATGTAAATAAGATGTCAGAACTCAAGTTCAGAAAAACAATTATAAAGATACTAGCTGTGCTGGAAAAAAGCATAGAAAGCAAAAGAGAATCCCTTTCTGGAGAAATAAAATAACCAAAATCTAATTAAGCCAAATCAAAAAGGCTATTAATGAGATGCAATAAAAAATGGAGGCTCTAACTGCTAGGATAAATGAGACAGAAGAGAGAAGAGAGATATAAAAGACAAAATGATGGAGAAAAAAGAAGCTGAGAAAAAGAGAGATAAACAACTACTGGATCATGAGGAGAGAGTTAAGATACCATAAAGCTAACCAATATTAGAATAATTGGGATCCCAGAAGAAGGGGGGGGTGGCAAGGGTAAATTGGAGCATATTATAGCAGAGAACTTTCCTAATGTGGGGAAGGAAACAGGCATTCCAGTCCAGGAGGCAAAGAGAAGCCCCCTCAAAATCAATAAAAATAGGTCAATACCCCAACACATAATTTGTGGTCACTAAACCAGCCCTGCAAGAGTGGTGAGGAAATAAAGCAACCAGAATGTTTATACATTGTTGGTTAGACTGTCAGTAGGAATAATTACAGGAATATTTTAGGAAAAATATTTGGCATATCAATATGCATATCCTATGACCCAGCAATTCCACTCCTATTTATATTCCCCCAAAGAAATGCAAATATATATTCAGAAAATGACATGTACAAAATTGTTCCTAGTGGAAATATTTATAATTAGTTCTGAACTAGAAGCTTCCCTAATTGTTCATCAATGGTAGAATCAATAATAAGTTGAAGTATATTAACATAATAGTACACAGCGATGAGAATAAACATAGCACATCCATATGTAACAACATATGTGAATTCCAGAAACATATTGTTCAAGGAAAGAAAACAGACACAAAAGAGTGAATACTCTTTTCCTGAATTGAATAAAGTTTGAATTAGTTAAACTAATATATGGTGATAGAAATAATGGTAGCGGTTATCCTAGAGGATGCCAGTAGAGAGACTGGATGTGGGCAAAAGGGTGACTCAGGGATGTTCATTATACTCTGTTTCTTGACCTGGGTGCTGATAAATGGATGAGTTCATTTTGTAAAAAGTCATCGAGCTGGACACTTATGATCTGTGCCCTTTTCTGTGTGTATGTTATAGTTGAATAAACATGATTTTTTTTAAAAAGTAAAATAAATAAATAAATAAAGGTAGGGGTAAAGTTTTCCACACCTAATTCCCTTCTGTCTTTGCATATCCTGGCTTTTTCTTGCAGGAAAGGTCTCCAACCTAATGATAGGAAGATAAAGAGAGAAGGCTTCATGGATGGTATGGAAGGTGAATAGGAACTGGAGGAAAGGCAGGGATTTGAACAAGCAGAAAGGAGAAGGGAAGTCAGCTCACAGAGGGAACCCAGAATCAACAGGGGGGGAACACGGGTACAAAGCAAGGCAAGGGCAGAGGGTTGGAGATGTGGAGAAGAGGTAAATAGGCATTATGGAGTAGATGGCACTAGATTTCCTAAGGAATTTACTCTCTGGATGGATCCTGGGAAGTTTAAACTTGAAGCAATCAGCAAGAAAAAGCCGTGGTGATGTTTGAACAGAGGAGGAACATTATATGATTCATAATTTAGGACTATGCTGTAGAAATAGCATCCAGGAGAAAAAGTAGGCATAAGAAGAGGCAAAGGGATCTAGTTAACAGATGCCTGGGATCTCCCAGCACCTCCAGCATCTTTGTAGGGGGAGGAAGAGCTCCCAGGGCTTCTGCTGGCACAACTCTCTCCTGTCCGGAATACGGCAGCCTTCAGGTGACTAGGATTAAAGAAGGTCATACTATATACTTCTTCCAAGGGGATCTGACTATAGCTTTCTTAAAGAAGCAGAAAGAGATCCATGAGTATTTTTTTTTCCTTTAGAGAAATACAGAAGCAAACAAAAATAAGGCTTGTGGTAAGGACTATTTTTACCCAATTACACATGCATTACTAAGTGTCACAAATCCCATGAGCTGGAAGGTGTGATTTTTCTGAGTCGGCTGCTGCACTGAGATGAGAGGAATTGCTCAGTGTTGATAGCACCGTTGGATGTTGCTAATGTAATTACAGTTTCCCAGGCTGGTCTCAAAAATTAAGGTTCATGTATTCTCTATTTTCCTTTCCATTTTGGAAAGATAATAATAAAAATGTACAAACTTGCTTGGTTTGACTCTACGCCTGGTTTTTGTGACATTTTTATTGTGTCTTCTACCGAATGGATTGATTTTTTTTTCAACTTGTCTTTGAAAATGTCATTTACACAGAGAGATTGAATGGACTTAATTTGTTTAGTCTCCCAAAGTGATGCTTTTAAGTGGGCCCTGATAATTCAGTAAATACGTCATGTGAAGGGGGGTGGTATGAAGATCTGAAAGAGTTATTCATGGTGTGTGAGGGACAGAGATGGATAAAAGGAAGTCAGCTAGCAAATAAGACTATAATGATAGAAAAAAAAAAGATGGCCGTAGAGTGCTCGAATTCATTGTTCTATTAAAACACAGTGTTAACTTAGAGAATTGCTCTGTGTCTTTATTGTCGCTGTTGTGGTTGCTATTGAAGTACATGGAAGGGCGGCACAAAACAACTCATGTAAATTTCTCCTCCATGCTTCCTTGAGCATCATCGGCAGTTGAACTCAACTGAATTTCTGATTCAGAGAATTACAAAAGACCATGATAGGATTTAAACAGTTTCTCATTTCCTGTTCTTTACCAGTGTTTCTATTCTAACATAGCATCCATATTTGGGTCTTAAACTTCCTAATTCAGTATAATTACGTGTGTTGTAACTGCCGATAACCATATACTCAGCGAGTTTGGGAATACTTTGTAAAGGATATGTAAATGAGCTAAGAAGTAACTGTTTTAAGTGGCATTCTTAGGCATGTAAAATTCCTGAATGATCTGGGAAGCTATAAGCATGTACCATGTATTTGGCATCTACAAAGGGCTCTCTTGTATACTATCTCATGGAAACCTGCCGCTTATATTTGAATCAGGTCTTTAGTGTAGCATGGTCAAAGTGACAGAGTTAAAAATGGCAACTGACTGTGTGGTCTTTAACATGAGAACTACCCCCCCCCCCCCCCCCCCCCCCCCCGCTCATGTCATCTTAAAGTACCAATGTTCCATGGAATGGACCTTGAAAATTTGGGAGAGAGAAATCAGGATAAGGACTTGATCAGATATTCTCCTTTAACAAAAATCCACCAATTCCCCTAGGTAATACTTTGCAATCATGCACTGCATGGAGAGGTGAGGCTGGCTGGAGTTCAGAGTCAGACTTCCCAGGTTCAGATGTACTTGCCAGTTACCCCTGGAAAAATTAATAAACCTCTCTGTGCCTCAGTATCCTTATCGATAAAATGGGAGTAATAACTGTCCTACCTCATAGGGCTATTGTATACGTAAAAGACTTCACATGCAGAGAGCAAAGTAAAAACTCAATAAATGTTAAAGAAGAATGATAAATAAGAAGTTGACACTGAGCATTCTATCCTTTGCATAAACATGACACATGGAATATCGTAACCTCAAGTAATTCCAATTATACTGAATGGACACCTCTGGTTTCTACATAATAATAAGAAATTCATTATTCATAGTTTAAAGCTCTCTATAGTCTTACTGAAAATAAATTAATCTATGCAAGTTCTTGACATACATGGAAAAACTAGCTTATTGACTCTTGCTAGAGAATTCTATGGACTGCAGAGTTGCTTTCTCAAACCAGCAACAGCACCCACGCTCCCAGGGCAAATGAGCCTCCTCAGTGACACCATATTGTCCAGACCTCTGTGGGGAGAATAGGTCCAGACTATAGCATCCCGCTCTGGAGGCTCAGTTTCATAGAGGCCATTGAGAAATGGAGCAATCTGAGAATGTCGAAGGGCACAAATATCCATGTTATGTGAGAAACCATTCAAGGGACAGGAAATGCAGCCAGAGGAAAAGAATAACCTAGAAACTGTTCAGAAATATCCAGTAGCTGTCTCAGGTAAGAAGAATTGGACTTGTTCAGGAAGTCACTTGAAGGAGCAAGCAAACATTATGGGTCATTTTACACAAAACAAAACAGTTGCTTCTCGAAAGAGCAAGGATTCACTACTAAAAAGTGCTTAGGCAAAATCTGTACAACCCACTTAAATAAATGAGGAAGATAAGAATCCATCTCTGTATGAGAAACTGGAATGACAGCCTCTGGATCCAAGAACTTAAGCTCTCTTTTAATTCTAGTTGAATTCTAGTTTAATGTTCATCTTGCAAGTAAGTTTCCATAGGCCTCCACTTCTCCCACAGCCTTCTTGGGGCACACTACTGCCAAGAGATGGAGACACAGTCAGCATCTTCTATGCCACCATTACCAAGATGTATTTACCAAAAGGTTAACCAGTACCTGTTGGAGAATTTAATAAGGTTTTCAACTTCTACCGCTTAAGTTCACATTTTCCATCATTTTGTTTTGGCCCTGTGCTAACTGGAAAAGAGGTGCCATTTTACAGAAATGAGCACTTCCGTGAGGACTAAAAATCCCCTGAGTAGGAGACATTTACAGTCTGTTTACATCATTTTATCTCATTTGATCCCTTAGCTGGGCTGGTAATATCAGTATTTCCATTCCACAGATGGGCTTCTAAGGACTAAGTGGCAGAGCTGAGACATGAGCACTGACCTTTTGACTCCAGCTCCAGTGCTCCTTCTATTTGCCCCCCTCGTTCACTGTTTCAAACTGTTTAGTCCACATACATCGGAAGACAAAAAACAGAGATGGAAAAAAAAAGCCTCTCCAATTAAACTCAGTAATGAAGGAAAAAAGTAAACAAGTAAATGCCATGCCAGAAGGAAACCTCACAAGAAAATACGGAGCTGGAAATTCAATTAGAGAAAATTGTGGAGAGATTTTGAGAATAAAACACACAGGGATTAATTAAGGAAATAAAATTAGTTAACTAAAAGGGTCAAGGTTTAGAGTCAATGTATTCTCGGAGTTGGAAGAAAGACCTGTCTGGGATTGGAGAAACAAAGAGGGAGTGGAGATTTTGGAAAGGATGCAAATAAAGTGAATGAATGTGGTGAATGAAGAGCGAGAATCATCAAGAACAACATAAAAATAAGCTGGAGGAGCAAGTGGAACAGCAGGACTAGCAAGACAGATACGAGGAGAGGTAACTAAAAGAACACCTCTAAATAGAAAATCACTATTAAACGCAAATAAAATGATAGACACAAAAAGGCGGGCATGGGGACGCCTGGGTGGCTCAGTTGGTTAAGCAGCTGCCTTCAGCTCAGGTCATGATCCCAGCGTCCTGGGATCGAGTCCCACATCGGGCTCCTTGCTCATCAGGGAGCCTCCTCCTCCCTCTGCCTCTGCTTCTGTCTGCCTGTGCTTGCTCTCTCTCCCTCTCTCTCTCTCTCTGACAAATAAATAAATAAAATCTTTAAAAAAAAAAAAAAGGAGGGCATGGAAACCAGAACCTGAATTAAGAACAATAGATTCGTGTTTGCACGTTGTTTTCCACAGGGGTGAAATTCTTTTTTCCTTTCTTTGGGCTGTTTTTCTTCCCACTATGCCTCCCTCTGAGCTCTCCAAAAGGGAAATGCAGAGGGTGTGAAGGGGATGAAAAGTCAAGCTGCATATTTTTAATGTGTTTCCAAATGCTACTGAGAAAGCTACCACAGCCTGCTTGGTATGTAACGTATATTTTAAAACTGCTAAACCGTGATAGTCATGATGAAGGCACTAGCTGGCATCAGTGAGGGGAAAACCGTGAGTCAGATTGGAAAAATATTAAATATTAGCAGTTTGCTACTCACATTTGGGGGTCTTCAACAGCCTTATGAGTCCATATTTAAAACTGTATCATGTTATTCAAAATTGGTATCTTGAAAAAGAACTTTTAGACCCTTGATTTTTTAAAAAAAGTACCCTATAACTAAAATACAGCATTATCATATATATTAGAACAAGCAGAACACTGCTTTTGAACCTGCCTCAGCATATCCAAACACAGACAGACTGCCACAAAGATATTTTGAAGCTCTCGACTTGCAACTTGATCTGCCCTTAGCTACCACATCAAATACATGCTCTAGAAGCAGCTCGTCCCCAGGGAGCAAGGTCCTCAAAGAATGTCCAGAACAAAGGTACTTCTGTCCATCATTGACATTGGGAATTTTCTCCACTGAGAAAGGGTCAGTGTAGATATAAAATGGATGGAAGAGGGAGAAGGGAGTGAAAAGGAACATGAAAGAAGCTATTACATGATCAAAAAGTTACCAGCAAGGGGTGCCTGGGTGGCTTAGTTGGTTGAGTGTCTGACTCTTGATCAGCTAGGGTCTTGATCTCAGGCCCCTCGTTGGGCTCCACATGGGCATGGAGACTACTTAAAAAAAAAATTTACTACCTATGTAACCTTGAGCAACTTCCTTAAACTTTTTAAATCCTCAGTTTTCTTATCTGTTAAATGGGGATAAGAATAGTATTTATCTTAGAGTTGTGGTAAGAACTGAATAGCATAACATACACAAAGCATTTACCCAATGCTTAGCATTATGTGTACTAAGTGCTCAATAAACATAGATAATACGATTATTACCATTCTTCGGCTTCTACTTTTGTCTTCCTGCATTTTTTACTTCATTCAACCAATGTTTGCTGAATACCTAGTATATACCAGGCACTGTACTGGGTACTGAGGATATGAATCTGTGCAAGTCAGACATCTCTCTGCCCTTGTAGACTTTACTGTATAGTAGAAAATATGTAATATAAAACTTAACTATTAAATTAATTGTTCAATTACATCTGTCATAAATGCTATGAAAGAGAAGCCCAGGATGCCGAGAGAGTATAATGGGGGACTTGATGTAATCTAGGATTTCCTTTAGAAAGTAAGTTTTGAGCTAAGTTCTAGAGGATAAATAAAAATTAACCTTTCCGGGACACCTGGGTGGCTCATTCAGTGAAGCCTCTGACTCTTGATCTTTCCTCAGGTCTGGAACTCAGGGTCATGAGTTCAATCCCCACGTTGGGCTTCACCCTGGGTGTGGAGACTTCTTTAAAAAAAAATTAACCTGTCAAGGGCAGGGGCAAAGTCTGAGGTAGAGAGAAGGATAGAAGAGCACTGTAAATAGAGGGAACAGCATATATGAAGGCTCAGAAGCAAGAGTTATAGAAAGCAGATAACTGATAGCTTTTGTGGCTTTCTCTACCCGTGACCTTATTTTACGTTAACCAAATTAACCTAGATGGCAACTCAGGCCACAAAAGATAGCAGTTCTCAGTTGTTTACTTCTTCCAGAAAGAAGAGCCAGAACGAATCAGAAGGAAGCTTTGGTTTGCCCATCCTATATCCCAAAGTCTATTTTATCAGAGGGCAAGAAGTGATCAAAGTTCATTCCAGAACCCAAAGTTTGAATTTACTCTGTGGGTTAAAATATACGGTGGGGTTTATAATTCAATTTTGCATGTAGTTCTGTGTCGCATCTCAAAGTTCATAGATGAGAAGCATATAAGTGAAAGTGTTATACTGACTATTGAAATGTCTTTCGTGTTGAGGAGAACCAAAATAATAAATGGGGCTGTGCGCCAAGCCCGCCTTGTGCTGTTAGAGTTAATGCTGTTGGCATGTTTACATTATAGACTTCATCTTTAAGGCTCTAAGATTTGGTCATAAAATCTCTTCCCAGCCGAAATGTGGCATATAAATAAGGTCTCTGCTTAAGGGTTGAATTGCTCTGTTGCTCTTTTAAAGCTGTCCTTTCACTGGATTCAACTCTGGGTGACTTTTTAACACTGCTCGACACTACCACCCGCTATTAACTCTTCATGCTTAGGGAAAGGTGCTACAAAAAGTCACCTTATCATTTCTACCTAGAACTTTAAAGTGGCAGAGAATTAGACATTTCTGTAGTGTGCCCAGAAAGAGACATTTGTATAATGGGGGAAAGGTTATGTTGTGATCAGAGGATAATTTCAACACTAAATTCCTTTTTAAAAATGTATTCTCACTCAATGTTCCATAGGATGTTAAAGCTCTGATGATAACACAATAGGTACCCAGCTCTAGAAAGGAAAAACAAACCTAGTAACCATCTGAAGAAAAATTCAGTATCAATCACAAATCTCTTCAAAAATCTCGTTTTTCTCCAATGAATTAATTTATGAAAACCAGTATTTCTGAGGATTTTTTTCCTCTCATTTTACTGATTGAATTGGTTATTGACAGTGACTGGGCTGCAATTTTATTGTTGCTATTTTCTAGCTTTTAATTTTGAAATAATTATAGATTCACAAGATGCCACAACAATAGCACAACACAATGTACCCATCACCCAGCCTCCCCTACTGATGACACCTTACAGAGCTGTCATGCAGCATCAAAACCAGGCAGTGAATCGGCACAAGTCACCAGAGCACAAATCTTACTCTGATTTCACCACTGTTTGCAGGCACTCGTTTTTATATCTAATTCCATGGCATTTTGTCACATGTGTGAATTTGTGACATCACCATCAGAAAGGAACTCCCCTGTGCTCCATCATTTATAGTCATGCCTCCTTCTTCCATTCCCCTTCCCTCACCCTTGGAAACCACCTCTTTGTTCTCCCTCTCTATGATTTTGCCATTACAAATGATACATAACATCAAGAATGTTACATAAACGGAACCATAAAGCGTAAGACTTTGTGAGACTAGCTTTCTTCACTCAGTGCTATGATCTGAATATTGTGCCTTCCTCCACCATATTCTTACATTGATATCCTACCCCCCAAAGATGAGGGTGTTAGGAAGTGTTCAGGAGGTGCTTAGATTGTGAGGGTAGAGCCCTTGTGAATGGAATTTTTACTTTTATAAAAGAGACCCACGGAAGTCCCTGGCCCCTTCCTTCATAAGGAGACATAGGAAGAAGTTACAGGCAATCAACCAGGAAAGGGATCTTCACCAGAATGAAACCATGCTAGCAACTTGATCTTGAACTTCCCAGATTCTCTAACTGTGCTAAGTAAGCTTCTGTTGTTTATAAGCTACTTAGTCTGTGGTATTTTGTTATAGGAGCCCAAATGGACTAAGATACTCGGCATAACGCCCTTAAAATCTATCCAAATTGTTGTGTGTATCAATGGTTTATTCGTTTTTATTGCTGACTAGTATTCCATTGGATTGAATGTACCATAATGTGTTCGACCATTCACTTGATGAAGGACATTGGGGTTGTTTACAGTTTAGGGCTACTACAGATAAAGCTTCCAAGAATATCCATGTATATGTTTTCATTTCTCTGAGATGATCAGTTGTATATGTTTTATTTTTTAAAGAAATTGCCATACTCCTTTCTAGATGATTGTATGATTCTACATTTCCAGTAGCAATTATGAAAGATCCCATATCTCTACATTCGTCCCAGAATTCAGTATGATGAGTCACTTTTCATTTTAGCCATTCTGATGTAGTGGTATTTTCTCATGATTTCATTTTGCATTTCCCTAATGGCTAGTGATGTTGAATAACTTTTCATGTTCTTATTTGCCATCCATTTGTCTTCTGTGGTGAAACTTCTGTCCAAGTCTTCTGTCCATTTTCTGATTGGACTGTTTTTTTTTTTTAAGAAAGGGAGAGAAAGAGTGAGCATAGGCAAGCAGGGGGAAGGAGGGGCAGAGGGAGAGGGAGAGAGAGAATCTTAAACAGACTCCATGCCCAGTGTGGAGCCCAATGCAGGGCTTGATCCCGTCACCCAAAGATCATGACCCTGAGCTAAAATCAAGAGTCCAGTGCTTAAGTGACTGAGCCTCTGGACTGTTTGCTTTCTTACTGGTGAATTTGGAGAGTTCTTTATATATTCTGGATATGAGTCTTTTTTTAAGATTTTATTTATTTGATAGACAGAGATCACAAGTAGGCAGAGAAGCAGGCAAAGAGAGAGGGGGAAGCAGACTCCCCGCTGAGCAGAGAGCCTCACGCAGGGCTCCATCCCAGGACCGAGATCATGACCTGAGCCGAAGGCAGAAGCTTAACCCACTGAGCCACCCAAGCGCCCCTGGATATGAGTCTTTAGTTGCACTTATGATTTCCAAATATTCTCTCCCAGTTGGTGGCTTGTCTTTCCCTTCTCATAGCAGGAGCTTTTGGAAAGCAAAACTTTTCATTCGATGAAGTCCAATGTGTCCGTGTTTGTTTGTTTGTTTGTTTGTAGGTCCTGCTTTTGGTATCATGTAGGGACTAAAGTTTTCCTCAGTGGATTGAAAGGCTGCCATTAGTGATAATAAATTCTGTGTATTATGCACTTACCAGGAGTTGGGAACTGTGTTAAGCCCTTTATAAGCATCATCTAATTTCATCTTTACCTTAGTCCTGTGAAATCCATGCAATTAGCTGCATTTTGACAAATGAGGAGCCTGAATCTCAGTTAGGTCACTCACTTGCTAAAGCTCACAGAATAAGTAGTCAAGACGGGCTTCAAACTGAGGTACGCCTGACTCCAAAGTACACTGAATAATGGAATTAGGACAAAATATTGGGGAACGTAAATTAAGATAGGATTTCCTGAGGACTTGGAGTGGGTTACAGGAGGTGGGAAAGACTGGACTTAACCCACCCAGCAAAAAGGTACAAAGGCAGAGCCGCTGCTAGCAAGCCCCAGTAACAAAGGGCAAGTCAGCCCTGACCAGGAGTAGAAACCACCAACGCTATCCCAAGTTTGATCTGGCATTTTATCACATGAGAAGGAATACACTTGTCCTTTCCACCGACATGGTTTTGACTCCCAGCAGATATAAGAAAAATGGTCTTGCCCAGCATGAATAAGGAGAATGGAATGCTTTCTCCTCCATCTTGAACTTGGTCTGAACTGATGACCCTAAAGGAGTTCCCGGTGGAATGTAAGAGGCTTCTCTGGAAGTTGTTTGCATATTTTGGTTAAAAGGTTGAGTGAGGAGTTAGGATCAGGGAGCAAGGAAGGGAGGAGGCAGCCAGAATGACTCAGAGAAGGCACTGCAGCTGAACCAAGTAATCTCAAAGTGACTTGGCTCTTAGCCAATAAACTGTGGCATCTGTATGGATTTTATTGAGGTCAGGAGAAAGCTCTTACAGTTTCAACTCAGAGGTGTGAAATTAGCGGCCCTATGCTCAACCTCAATGATTTGAGTAGGTAGCTGGCTAGCAATGTAAGATAGTCTTGACAGAAAAGTGGTTCTCAAAGTGCAGTCCCAGGACTGGCAGCATTAGCCTTACATGGGAGCTCATTAGAAACGCAAGTTCTCAGACCCCGCCCCCAAACCTATTGGCTCCAAAATTCTGGGGATGGCCCCAGCAATGTGTGTGTTTAAAGGTCCTCCAGGCGATTCTGATACAGGATAAAGTTTGAGAACCCCTGTAACAGAAGGAGATTTATAATGTGTATCAGAACTAGTTTCATTGCATTTAAAACATAAACCTTGGGGTGCATGCATGGTTCAGTTAGCTAAGTGTCAGACGCTTGATTTCAGCTCAGGTCATGATCTCAGGGTCGTGAGAGCACCCTTGGCATCGGGCTCCACACTAAGCGTGGACCCTGCTTAAGATTCTCTCTCACTCCTTCTCCCTCAGTCCCTCCCCACTTGCACTCTCTCCCTCTCTAAAAATCAGACAAAACAAAATGACAACAACAAAAAACCCCATAAAACTCAAAATATTAGCAGCAGAAAACACCAGATTTTCTTTTTTATGTATAAGTCTGAAAGCAGTCTGTCTGGGGCTAGTGTGGCGCTTCCACAAAGTTACGAGAAAACTAAGCTTGGTTTTTCCGTTTTGCCACCCTCAGTACTGCTTTTTACCCTCCAGGCTGTTTCACAGTCCAAGATGACCAGTCGAACTCCTCCTCTCACATTTCACCTTCAAAGGAGCAGAAGGGAAGGAGAGAAAAAAGACAAAAGGAGATCCCTCCCCAATGAGTCCTTTAAGCAGAAGTCTCATGTGACGTTTCTGTTTACCACTTAGTTACATGGCCACAACTATCCGCAAAGGAGGTTGGGACATGTGGCCTTGCACTAGATTCAGGGCAGTCTTTGAACACCTTGACTGCAAGAAGGGTCCTGTCCTAAGGAAGAAGGCTCCCCAGGATCCTCTGCCACAGACCCCTAAGATGCAACTGGCAAAATCCTAGAAACTTGGAAAATGTCTTGGAATCAGCCAATTCTTTACGTTTCCACACGAATCTCTTCAAGGCAGTATTTTGGCCTTTTGATATGAAGTCTCTGGTCATAGATAATAAATATTAGGATCCTCAAATATGTAGAACGAGAGAGGTTGTTGGTAATGTCTTATCACACCACTTACCGTTCACAAGATGCCAGCCCAGCGTTCTAATAAATTTTCAGGACAAATGTCCTTATTTTGATCATCATAGAAGCAAGTGGCTGGCTTCCCCTGAAGAGAAGTTCTTCAAATGGGCTTTTCTGAACTATTTTTTACCAAAGAAAATCCCAGCTCTCACTCAGAAAAATGGACAATGACTTGACATTATTGGTTCCCAGCCCCAAGTTCTGCACAGAACATGGCCCCTAAGCTACGCTGGCCCCAGAATGGGGGGTGGAAAGTGGAGGCCCAGCCAAAACAGGTGAGGGACCTCAAAAAATTAGTGACCAGCAACATCTCATAAGTTCTCAAGCTGCTGATGTCTTCAAACTTGCTAAAAATGCACATTGCCAAGCCCTAAGCCAAAAGATTCTAATGCTACAGAACAGAAATAGGATCCATGAATCTGCGGGTCTATTTCAAGTACTTCAGCTGATTCAGACGGACCTTGGACAAACTCTAAATATCCAACAAGTCCCCAAATGCACATGATAGCTTCTACAGCAGGCAACATACGGAACAAATTCATTCAAAAGCTGACGCTTGCATCTTCCCCATCATACAGCAAAGTCAAAACAGCCGCTTGATTTGATGAAAAAGATCAAATCAGCTGTTTGATAGCGGCGTCGAGTGACTTCAGTCAACGCGGGCGAGTTGGGAGAGTCTCCGGGCCATGAGCCCATGGTTAAGGGATGCCCACTCAGCCACAGCAAGGACAACGACGCCGGTTCCATCAGAAACGAGGGCTGCCCCAAATGCCAACAGGGCTCCTTTGGTAACCTGGGCCCTGTTGCTTTCAATCTTAGATGACACAGAAGTTTCTTTCCAGCTCTAACGCGTTCTAACTGTACTTAGTGGTCTTCAGAGAAGTGCACGGGCGGGGTCTCTATCCTAGGGACTCTGCAACTCCGGAGCAACAGCAAAGAGGTCAAGTGCAGATAGCCAAAAGGAATCGTAGGGAGGAGGGGCAGAGAGAGAAGGGAAAGAAAGGGCACACTGGGTGCAAAGCTGCTAACTCTTCAAAACGGGGGCCCGCGCCCCACGCGCATGCCCACGTGCGGAAGCCCTCATTGTTCTCCAGCTACCACCTACCTAGATCAGCTGCCGCGAAGCCCTGCCTTGCTGACATGAGTCGGAAAAGTATATATGCTCTAGTCTAGCCAAGATTAGGAGGTTCGCTTTGTGTTCCAGCAGCTCGCTGCAGGGAAAACGGCAGAGGAGGGGAAACCACCCCACCCTACTACCTCCAGTGTTGGTTACCGTAGGAGATGTGCTCCATCTACTGGTCTACTGCAGATGACAGCCGCAGAGAAATTTGAAGGCCGGTAACAGTAAAGGCACACATTTTAAAATGGATTCTGGCTCTTTGGGTTAAAAAAAAAAAAAAAAAAACCCGGGGGGGGGGGGGGGGGGGGGGAGAAGGATGACTTTTCTTTTTCAAAAACAAGAAAGAAGGGACAAAGAAAGAAAACCACGACACTTCCAAAGACAGAAACTACCAAGGAAAAGGAGACTTGTCGCAGAGAGATGCAGTGGGAGAAGCAGCATTAAAAAATAGGGAAAAAAGTGCCAAGATGAAAAAAAGAAAAAAAAACTTTGAAGAAACCAGCCATTTGGTCATCACTGTAGCACAGAGGCTTCAAGAAAATCTCTCACATTATTTGGAAATAACATACTACGTGCCATGTTTTAGATCCTTCATTGAAATGATTCAAAGAAAATATTCTGTAGGATTCTATCCACATGGACACAATCGACTTCGGTAAGGCTCAGTCTTAACACAGAATCATTATACATTTTGTCATTGTCTAGGGGCACACAGACAATTGTGCTGACACTGGAAGTTCACAGCAATTTGGAAAAGACTGGAGGGGTTGAGGCATGACCAGCCCTTCTGTGCCTCTTGTGCATATCGTTGGCCTCTAATGACAACAGCTGTTGCCTCCAAGGCCTGTCACTCTTTCCAGTCATGATTCTTAGACTTCTGACAAATCTGATACCTTCGTCCACACCCCCCAACGGAGCTATGTGCTTTCTGAGGTGCTGATGAATATTTGACCATCATATCTTCCTTATGGGCATTGACAGTGCCCGTCTGCAAAGCATTCTAGGAACAATTTTTCCACTTCACATCAACTTCCCTTATCAGTGGGTCCTACAGCCTGTCAGGGTGAAGAGAACAGAAAAAATAGCATTTACTGGGCATCTACCAGGCACCAGGCTCACTGTTTCTTTTTTTTTTAAGATTTTATTTATTTATTTGACAGAGAGAGAGAGAGAGAGAGAGAGATCACAAGTAGGCAGAGAGGCAGGCAGAGAGAGAGGGGTAAGCAGGCTCCCCGCCAAGCAGCGAGCCCAATGCAGGGCTTGATCCCAGGACCCTGTGATCATGACCGGAGCCGAAGGCAGAGGCTTAACCCACTGAGCCACCCACCTGCCCCCAGGCTCACTGTTTCTTAGGGTATTCATTACATCTCCATCCCAGCCCTTTGCACATGTCAAGACTAAGTCTCAGAGAAATCAAGTAATTGCCCCAATGCTATTAACTCATGGCTCTGGAAAGCAAGGGCAGGCTCTCCGCCATAGTGGAAAAATGCACCATGTTAGGAATACCCGGGACCCTGATGTAAACCAGTGTTTCTCAGTGTGGGAGCTGCATCAGAGCCTCCCGGAGTCACCTGCTTCAAACGTAGCTCCCTGGCTGTCAGCAGATTTGACTAAATTAGAACCCCAGGTGGGGCCCTGGAATCTGAACTTGAAACAAGTGCCAGGAAATGACTCTGCTTCTCATTAATTTTGGGAACCCCGTGATATCAGGAACAAGAGCAAAAAATGCTGAGGTCCCCAGGGCATGCTTTTAGAGCTAAGAGTATAACAGACTTCCTCCACTGCGTGTAGTTCAGGCTGCTGTGGTGCGGGGCAAGAATGCTATTGTTCTCCATCTGATTAAGCTGTTTTGATTCCCTGAGCCAGTTTATTCATCTGCAAAATGGGAATCATAGTTTCCATCTCACATGGTTGGAGTGAGGATGATGCATGTGAGAAGACTTGGCAAATGCTAAGTGGCCCTGTGGTAGATTATAAAAATGGCCAAAAATCGTCCCCCAGCCCCTCTGTCCACACCCTTGCAATATTAATATTGCAGCCCTTCCCATCAAGATGTGTCCCATTCCTTGAATCTGGGCCCTGTGATTTGGTTCTTGCCAATGGGACCCTAGCCAACATGACTCAGGCAGAGGCTTAAAAAGTCCTTGCATATTAAGGTTTGCCCTATTGCTATGCTTGGGATCCTAAGTCTCAACTAGCCTTCTGGAAAATAAGAGACCACATGAAGAAGAACCACAGTCAGCTGCCAGCCAATAGCCAGTCAACTGCTGGACATGTAACTGAGGCTATTCTGGATCCCCCCATCACCTGCTGACTTTCCAGCTCACTGGAGACCCATGAAGAAAACCAGCAAAAATCAATAGAGCCAGCCTTGACCAGAAAAGCTGCCTGGGCAGCCCACCAGATAGTGAGCTAAATGACTGATGGTGAAAGCCACCAAGTTTTGGAAAAGTGTATTATACAGCAGAAGCTACTTGATGTGGGCTCTAAGCACTGGCTACCAGTTGGGTTGCTTAGTGTTTCGAGCACGGGTTTTGTGGATTGCCAAGATGCTACCTGGAAGGGCATGACACAGACATTCCTATGCAAATTTTGAGTCAAGCTCTCTCATCACATGGGTACAATGTCCACCAGAAATTCTTTCCCAGTCTCTCTCTGAACCAAAGCACACTTGGGAAGAGCGAGGGGCTGAGAGGAAAGAACCCCTCCCTGTCTCCCTCTGAGCGTCTCAAGAAAGACAGTTTAGCAGCCTTGTGCAGAAGGACACATTGCCTAAAACTCCTCCAAGCTGATTGTCAATAATAATCTCCTAACTTCACAAGTTCGTGCATAATCTGCCGCATGCCTTCCCACATGCACACTTTCAACAGCCTGCTGCTGGCACCAAGATAAATGGCTTCATCAAAGCCGGCCATGGAAGCTTGCGACCTGTTGAGGCAGAAAAGCTTCTGAGGGGATCAGAAACATCCTAATGCCTAAATCAAGCATCCTCACTGCCATATGAAGCCTTACTGTGCAGAATATATTAAATAAACCTGTAATGGTGAACAGGGCAGGAATTGCACTACCCAGGCTCACCCTGGGAGTCTTTATACTATGATTAAATTCCTTTGATAGGCGTTTTCAAAGTGCATTGTTCCTCTTGCTAAACATGTTTGGCGAGAGAAGACTAGTCATCTGTAAACATTATTGGAGAAGTCTCATTCGGTGGAATAAGGTGCAAGGTTTTTCTATCAAATTCATATTTGGCAACTTGAAAAGTAAGTATAAAACCAAGAATTTTGGGGGCACCTGGGTGGCTCAGTGGGTTAAGCCTCTGCCTTTAGCTCAGGTCATGATCTCAGGGTCCTGGGATCGAGCCCTGCATCAGGCTCCCTGCTCAGGGAGGCTGCTTCCCCCTCTCTCTCTGCCTGCCTCTCTGCCTACTTGTAATCTTTCTCTGTCAAATAAATAAATAAAATCTTTAAAAAAAACCCAAAATTTTTAAAACCCTCCTTTTCTTCACCCAAGAGATTTAGAGATCATGCAATGAATAAATACAGTCGTCTAGCATTCATTTGACATGGCGAATTGCAGCTCACTCTGGGAGTAAGTGACTATTTCCAAGGCTGGTGCATTGTATTCAACTCACATATTCGAGAGGAGGAGTCAAAATGACAGAGGAGTAGCAAATTGAGATGACATCAGGTTGCAGGAGTTCAGCTAGATAGTTATCAAACCATTCTGAACACCTACAAACCCAACAGGAGATGGAAGAGAAGAAGAGCAGCAATTCTAGGAACAGAAAATCGACTACTTTCTGGAAGGTAAGACGTGCAGAGAAGCAAATCTGAAGCCATGGGAAGATAGACCCCAAGGGGAAGGGCTGGCTCCTGGCAAGCGGTGGAGCAACGGAGCACAAAATCTGAACTTTTAAAAGTCTGCTCCACTGAGGCACATCGCTCCAGAGGCTAAGCAGAGGTGGAGCCCTCATAGGGACAGTGTGGTCTCAGGTCCCACGGGGTCACAGAAGGATGGGGGTGTCTGAGGGTGGCAGAGCTCGCAGGTATCTGAGCGGGGAAGCTGGCTACAGAGACGGAGCCAAGGGGTGAGCTCTCAACTCGGGGTTACCTTAAACCATGATACGCAGCACAGTCAGGCCACTGCTCTTTGAGCAAGGATCCCACAAATGGCAGGTCTGGGGAGACTCCCCTTCTCTGGAGGAAGGAACCTGCTGGGTTTGGAGACTCCAAACGGGGCTGTGAGCAAGAGACAGAAACGCTCGGTCACAGGCCAGGTGAGCTCAGAGAGCGGCTGGAGACCAGGAAGACAGGAGTGATTGAGCATTTTTCTCCAAGGGCGCACTGAGGAGTGGGGCCCCTGAGCACTCAGCTCCTGCGGGCTGGAGATTGGGAGGCCGCCTTTTCATTCCTGTCCTCCAGAGCTCTACGGAAAGCGTTCAGGGAACAAAAGCTCCTGAGAGTGAACCCGAGCAGATTACTTAGCCCGGCCCCTGGCAAGGGTGGCGCAATTCTGCCTTGGGCAAAGACACTTGAGAATCACTACAACAGACCCCTCTCCCAGAAGATCAGCAAGAACATCCAGCCAAGACCAAGTTCACTGATCAAGAACAGTGGAATTCCTGAGGAGGGGAAAGCAAAGCATGGAATTCATGGCTTTCTCCCCATGATTATTTAGTCTTACAAAGTTAATTAAATATTTTTATTTTTATTTTTTTCTTATTCTAATTTTTTTAAACTTTTCCTCTTTCCTCCTTTAATGTTTTTAACTAGTTTATCTTAACAATACCTTTCTAAAAAAATCTTTTTAAAAAAGATTTTATTTACTTATTTGACACAGAGAGAGAGAGACCACAAGTAGGCAGAGAGGCAGGCAGAGAGAAAGAGGGGGAAGCAGGCTCCCCACTGAACAGAGAGCCCAATGTGGGGCTTGATCCCAGGACCCCGAGATCATGATGTGAGCTGAAGGCAGAGGCTCAACCCACTAAGCCACCCAGGCACCCCTAAAAAATCTTTTAAAACTTCATTATTATAGTCATATTTTATCCTTCATTGTATCTAACTTTATTTTTTGTATACATATAGGGTTTTTTCTTCTAAAAATTTTTGGGATACAATTTCTTCCAATAGATCAAAATATACCCTAAACATAGCACAGGGCTCTGTTCTAGTCTCCAGCCTGAGCAAATTCTCTCCAGTTTCTGTTCCTTTCTTTTCCCAACCAACTTAACAATTCCTTTTTTAGAAGTTTTTTTTTTTTTTAATTTTCATCTTTACAGTCATATTCCTTCCCTTCATTGTGTTTACTCTTATTTTGGTATATATATAAGTTTTTCTTTCTTTAAATTTTTGGGAGGTAGTTGCTTCTGAGACCAAAATACACACAGAATCAAGTGGGTGGCTCTGTTCTAGTCACCAGTCTAATATAAAAATTTTTTAAATTTCTTTTATATATATATATATATATATATATATATTTTTTTAAAAATTTTTTTCCCCCTTTTTTTTCCCCCTGATTAGGGGTCTCTTCTGATTTCGTTAGCATACATTTTTCTGGGGTCTTTGCCACCCCTTTAGTATTTTATTCTCTTGTTCATATATTCTTATCTGGATAAAATTACAAGGCAGAAAAACTCACCACAAAAAAAAGAACAAGAGGCAGTACTGATGGCTAGGGACCTAATCAATATGGACATTGGTAATATGTCATATCTAGAGTTCAGAATGATGATTCTCAAGGTGCTAGCTGGGCTCAAAAAAAGGCATGG
>NW_019154107.1:12773478-12777195 GCF_002288905.1 Enhydra lutris kenyoni | reverse complement strand
TATATATATATATATATATATATATATATATATATATTTAATTTTTAAAATTTCTTTCCCCCTTTTTTTTCCCCCTGATTAGGGGTCTCTTCTGATTTCGTTAGCATACATTTTTCTGGGGTCTTTGCCACCCCTTTAGTATTTTATTCTCTTGTTCATATATTCTTATCTGGATAAAATTACAAGGCAGAAAAACTCACCACAAAAAAAAGAACAAGAGGCAGTACTGATGGCTAGGGACCTAATCAATATGGACATTGGTAATATGTCATATCTAGAGTTCAGAATGATGATTCTCAAGGTGCTAGCTGGGCTCAAAAAAGGCATGGAAGATATTAGATAAATCCTGTCTGGAGATACAAAAGCCCTATCTTGAGAAATAAAATAACTAAAAGCTAACCAAGCTGAAATCAAAAAAGCCATTAATGAGGTGCAATAAAAAATGGAGGCTCTTATTGCTAGGATAAATGAGACAGAAGAGAGAATTAGTGATATAGAAGACCAAATGATGGAGAATAAAGAAGCTGAGCAAAAGAGACACAACCAACTACTGGACCACAAGGGGAGAATTTGAGAGATAAGTGATACCGTAAGATGAAACAATATTAGAATAATTGGGATTCCAGAAGAAGAAGAAAGAGAGAGGGCAGAAGAAGGTATATTGGACTGAATTATACTGGAAATTTTCCCTAAAATGGCAAAGGTAACAAGCATCAAAATCCAGGAGGCACAGAGTCCCCCCCAAAATCAGTAAGAATAGGACCACACTCCATCATCTAATAGTAAAACTTACAAGTCTTAGTGACAAAGAGAAAATCCTGAGAGCAGCTCAGGACAAGAAGTCTGTAACATACAATGGTAAAAATATTAGATTGGCAGAAGACTTATCCACAGAGACCTGGCAGGGCAGAAAGAACTGGTATGATATATTTAGAGCATTAAATGAGAAAAACATTCAGCGAAGAATACTACATCCAGCTAGGCTATCATTGAAAATAGAAAGAGAGATAAAAAGCTTCCAGGACAAACAAAAACTAAAAGAATTTGTAAACACCAAACCAGCCCTACAGGAAATATTGAAAGGGGTCCTTTAAGCAAAGAGACAGCCTAAAATTAGTAGACCAGAAAGGAACAGAGACAATAAAAAGTAACAGTCACCTTACAGGTAATACAATGGCACTAAATTCATATCTTTCAGTATTCACTCTGAATGTAAATGGGCTAAATGCCCCAATCAAAAGACACATGGTATTAGAATGGATTAAAAAAAAAACCATCAATATACTGTCTACAAGAAACTAATTTTAGACCCAAAGACACCTCCAGATTTAAAGTGGGGGGTGGAAAACAATTTCCCATGCTAATGGTCATCAAAAGAAAGCTGGGATGGCAAACCTTATATCAGATCAATTAGATTTTAAGCCAAAGACTGTAATAAGAGATGAGGAAGGACACTATATCATACTTAAAGGGTCTGTCCAAAAAGAATATCTAACAATTTTAAATATCTATACCCCTCACATGGGAGCACCCAACTATATAAACCAATTAATAACTAAATCAAAAAAATACATCAACAATAATACAATAATAGGAGGGGATTTTAACACCCCCCCTCACTGAAATGGACAGATCATCCAAGCAAAAGATCAACAAGGAAATAACGGCCTTAAATGACACACTGGACCAGATGGACATCACATATATATTCAGAACATTCCATCCCAAAGCAACAGAGTACACATTCTTCTCTAGTGCACATGGAACATTCTCCAGAATAGATCACATCCTGGGTCACAAATCAGGTCTCAAATGGTACCAAAAGATTGGGATCATTCCCTACATATTTTCAAACCACAATGCTCTGAAGCTAGAACTCAATCACAAGAGGAAAGTTGGAAAGAACTCAAATACATGCAGGCTAAAGAGCATCCTACTAAAGAATGAATGGGTCAACCAGGAAATTAGAGAAGAATTGAAAAAGTTCACGGAAACAAATGATAATAAAAACACAAGGGTTCAAAATCTGTGGGACACAGCGAAGGCAGTCCTGAGAGGAAAGTAAACAGTGATACAAGCCTTTCTCAAGAAACAAGAAAGGTCTCAAGCACACAACCTAACCTTACACCTAAAGGAGCTTGAGAAAGAACAGCAAAGAAAGCCTAAACCCAGGAGGAGAAGGGAAATCATAAAGATCAGAGCAGAAATCAATGAAATAGAAACCAAAAAAACAATAGAACAAATCAACAAAACTAGGAGCTGGTTCTTTGAAAGAATTAATAAGATTGATAAGCCCCTTGCCAGACTTATCAAAAAGAAAAGAGAAAGGACCCAAATAAATAAAATCATGAATGGAAGAGGAGAGATCACAACCAACACCAAAGAAATACAAACAATTATAAGAACATATTACGAGCAACGATACACCAGCAAATTTGACAATCTGGAAGAAACAGATGCATTCCTAGTCACGTATAAACTACCAAAACTGAACCGGAAGAAATAGAAAACCTGAAGAGACCCATTAAGCAAGGAGATTGAAGCAGTCATCAAAAATCTCCCAACGACCAGAGCCCAGGGCCAGATGGCTTCCCAGGGGAGTTCTACCAAACATTTAAAGAAGAATTAATACCTAGTCTCCTGAAACTGTTCCAAAAAATAGAAATGGAAGGAAAACTTCCAAAATCATTTCATGAGGCCAGCATTACCTTGATCTCAAAACCAGACAAAGACCCCATCAAAAAAAGAGAATTACAGACCAATATCCTTGATGAACACAGATGCAAAAATTCTCACCAAAATACTAGCCAATAGGATCCAATAGTACATTAAGAGGATTATTCACCACAACCAAGTGGGATTTATTCCAGGGCTGCAAGGTTGGTTCAACATCTGCAAATCAGTCAATGTGATACAATACATTAATAAAAGAAAGAACAAGAACCATATGATCCTCTCAATAGATGCTGAAAAAGCCTTTGACAAAGTACAGCATCCTTTCTTGATCAAAACTCTTCAAAGTGTAGGGATAGAGGGTACATACCTCAATATCATCAAAGCCATCTATGAAAAATCCACAGCAAATATTATTCTCAATGGAGAAAAACTGAGAGCTTTTCCACTAAGGTCAGGAAAACAGCAGGGATGTCCATTATCACCACTGCTATTCAACATGGTACTAGAAGTCCTCAGGAATCAGACAACAAAAAGAAATTAAAGGCATCCAAATCAGCAAAGAAGAAGTTAAACTATCATTCTTTGTAGATAATATACTTTATGTGGGAAACCCAAAAGACTCCACTCCAAATCTGCTAGAACTTGTTCAGGAATTCAGTAAAGTATCAGGGTATAAAATCAATGCACAGAAATCACTTGCATTTCTATACACCAACAACAAGAGAGGAGAAAGAAAAATTAAGGAGTCGATCCCATTTACAATTGAGCCCCAAACCATAAGATACCTAGGAATAAATCTAACCAAAGAGGCAAAGAATCTGTACTCAGAAAACTATAGAGTACTCATGAAAGAAATTGAGGACGACACAAAGAAATGGAAAAATGTTCTGTGCTCATGGATTGGAAGAACAAATATTGTGAAAATGTCTATGCTACCTAAAGCAATCTACATGTTTAATGCAATCCCTATCAATATACCATCAATTTTTTCCAAAGAAATGGAACAAATAATCCTAAAATTTATATGGAACCAGAAAAGAC
>NW_019154107.1:12749799-12773378 GCF_002288905.1 Enhydra lutris kenyoni | reverse complement strand
TGCTCATGGATTGGAAGAACAAATATTGTGAAAAGGTCTATGCTACCTAAAGCAATCTACATGTTTAATGCAATCCCTATCAATATACCATCAATTTTTTCCAAAGAAATGGAACAAATAATCCTAAAATTTATATGGAACCAGAAAAGACCTCGAATAGCCAGAGGAATGTTGAAAAAGAAAGCCAAAGTTGGTGGTATCACAATTCCAGACTTCAAGCTCTATGATAAAGCTGTCATCATCAAGACAGTATGGTACTGGCACAAAAACAGACACATAGATCAATGGAACGGAATAGAGAGCCCAGAAATAGAACCTCAACTCTATGGTCAACTAATCTTTGACAAAGCAGGAAAGAATGTCCAATGGAAAAAAGACAGTCTCTTCAACAAATGGTGTTGGGAAAATTGGACAGCCACATGCAGAAAAATGAAACTGGACCATTTCTTTATACCACACACAAAAATAGACTCCAAATAGATGAAAGACCTCAATGTGAGGCAGGAATCCGTCAAAATCCTTGAGGAGAACATAGGCAGCAACCTCTCCAACATCAGCCGCAGCAAATTCTTCCTAGGAACATCGACAAAGGCAAGGGAAGCAAGGGCAAAATGAACTACTGGGACTTCATCAAGATCAAATGCTTTTGCACAGCAAAGGAAACAGTCAACAAAACCAAAAAACAGCTGACAGAATGGGAGAAGATATTTGCAAACAATATATCAGATAAAGGGCTAGTATCCAAAATCTACAAAGAACTTATCAAACTCAACACCCAAAGAACAAATAATCCAATCGAGAACTGGGCAGAAGACATGAACAGATATTTCTGCAAAGAAGACATCCAGATGGCCAACAGACTCATGAAAAAGTGCTCCTCATCACTTGGCATCAGGGAAATACAAATCAAAACCACAATGAGATATCACCTCACACCAGTCAGAATGGCTAAAATTAACAAGTCAGGAAATGACAGATGCTGACAAGGATGCGGAGAAAGGGGAACCCTCCTACACTGTTGGTGGGAATGCAAGCTGGTGCAACCACTCTGGAAACAGCATGGAGGTTCCTCAAAAAGTTGAAAATAGAGCTACCCTATGACCCAGCAATTGCACTACTGGATCTTTACCCTAAAGATAGAAATGTAGTGATCTGAAGGGGCACGTGCACCCAAATGTTTATAGCAGCAATGTCCACAATAGCCAGACTATGGAAAGAATCTAGATGTCCATCAACAGATGAATGGATAAAGAGGAAGTGGTATATATATACACAATGGAATACTATGCAGCCATCAGAAGAAATGAAATCTTGCCACTTGCAACGACATGGATGGAACTAGAGGGTATTATGCTGAGCGAAATAAGTCAATCAGAGAAAGACAATTATCATATGATCTCCCTGATATGAGGAATTTGAGAGGCAAAGTGGGGGGTTTAGGAGGTAGGGAAGGAAAAAAATGAAACAAGATGGGATTAGGTGGGAGACAAACCTTTATAAGAGACTCTTAATCTCACAAAACAAACTGAGGGTTGCTGTGGGGTGGGGGAGTAGGGATAGGGTGGTTGGGTTATGGACATTGGAGAGGGTATGTGCTATGGTGAGTGTTGTGAAGTATGTAAGCCTGACGATTCACAGACCTGTGCCCCTGGGGCAAATAATATATTACATGTTATTAAAAAAATTTTTTTAAGGAAAACTAGCAAACAAACAAAAAACAAATCACATACTCATTCTGCAGCCCCCCTTAATCACCCCCCCACACACTTCAGTAGATGGTTACGGTGTTACAGTTGTTTGAGGATAACCACATCACCCATTTTCTTAAATCCTTCTCCAAACTGTATTGAATCTGGGGGACATCTCAAAACAGCAATGAGTATCCCAAAATAAGTCTCAGGCTCCTTCTGCTTTCTATACACAGACTTGAATGTGTTCATTTGCATTGAAGAATTTCAAATGTCTTTTTTAAAGCTTAACAGATTTTTGTGGATATAATTTGGAATTTCAAGCTTCATTCAAGAAATCAAAATTAGTTCAAATAAATGATTGCCATTCAGTCAATTAATATGAGTTCTAGAACTGGGATCTAAATGAAGTTTTTCTCATACTAAACACAATGCCAGTGAACTGTAGTTGGTTAACAATAGCTTTTATTTGCCCAGTAAATAAAGAAAAGTAACTGAGGTTGTACTGGAAATACTGAGGGTCTGGATAGAGTCCTTGGTTGAAAGTGATCCAGGCACCAAAGGGTGAAGGAAATGAATAACCAGTAGAGAAAAAAGAAAAAAGGAAACCATCACATGAACACAACCAGAGGAGAGAGAGGTGTGCAGATGATAATTGAAGCCATGAGCATGCATGAGCTGTCCCCAGGATGTTCACAGAGTAACAACATAAGACAGCCAAGAACCGAACTCAATACTGGAAGTACGGGCTGATTAGGAGACTGAGAAGAAGTGGCCAGAAAGGTAGGAGAAAAGCTGGAGTGGTCTATATCACCAAGCTCCAGGAAAGGAGTGTTTCAACATAAGGAGGATGCCAAGAGAGCAGTAAGAACTGGGGACAAGGAACTTCACTGGGTTTGCCAACAAGAGATATTCCTGGTGATCTTGGCCAGAGCAGTTTTCATGGTGTGGTGAGGACAGAAGGGAGACTGCAGTGGATTGAAGAGGCTATTATGGTAAGTAGGAAATGAAGACAGCGAGAGTGGACCATACTTTTAGGAAAGTTAACCTTGAAAAAATGTAAGAGGGAATGGGAAAAAAGAAGAGGATAGAGAACATGGAATGCAAAGGTTTATTAAATGTAGAAAGGCCTGGGGCGCCTGGCTGGCTCAGCCCATGGAGTGTGCAACTCTTGATCATCACATCTTAAGTTTGAGCACCATGTTGGGTGTAGAGATCACTTAAAAATAAAAAATAATCAGGGGCGCCTGGATGGCTCAGTGGGTTACAGCCTCTGCCTTCGGCTCAGGTCATGATCCCAGGGTCCTGGGATGGAGCCCCGCATCAGGCTCTCTGCTCAGCGGGGAGCCTGCTTCCTCCTCTCTCTCTGACTGCCTCTCCACCTACTTGTGATCTTGGTCTGTCAAATAAATAAATAAAATCTTTAAAAATAAATAAATAAATAAATAAATAAATAAAAATTTTAAAAAAATCTTTAAAAAGAGAGTAGAAAGGCTTATTTGTTTAAGTATTGATAGCAAGGAGGGGCATCTCTTCCATCCTTACAGAAAGGAGTAAGAATGTGGTTAGATATTTTAAGTCTGTCAGACAGAAATTTTAAGTGTTCCTGCCTGCTGACTTTTTTCTCAGGGACCTAGAAACCAAGATACCTCTACAGAGACTGAAGGGGTGAATGAGAGACCAAAGATAAGGTAAGCACGAAGAAGCTTTCAAATAGTCACTGTGGAGACTGAGGAGGACTGAAATGAGACATAGAGGGACTTCAAGGTGGCATGGAGGGTGGTCCTGGGGGAACATAGAAGTCATGGATTTATGGTTGTACCAGTGGTGTAATTTTCCCCAGAAATGCTCAACTGTCTAGATGGAAGCAAAAAGCAGAAGTTGGATCCATCCAAGAATAGGGTTTTGGCACATGGGTTTGATAAAAGGGATAGAACAAAGACATTAAGAATCCTGGCAAGAGAGAGGTTAGAGACCACAAGATACAAGCTAAACAGAAAAGGAAGGGCACCTGGGTGGCTCGGTGGGTTAAAGCCTCTGCCTTCAGCTTGGGTCGTGGTCCCAGGGTACTGGGATCGAGCCCCGCATCAGGCTTTCTGCTCAGTGGGGAGCCTGCTTCCTCCTCTCTCTCTGCCTGCCTCTCTGCCTGCTTATGATCTCTGTCCCTCAAATAAATAAATAAAATCTTTAAAAAAAAAGAGAGAGAGAGAAAAGAAAAGGGAAGCTTGGAGGGAACTGATATAATGTAGGGAGAAATTAGTGGGTCAAGTGAAGGTAGCTCCTTGGGTTGACCCGTGAGTGTGGTTGGAGCAACTGAGTGAGCACGGGGCCGGAGGGGAGGCGGGGATACATTTAGGAGACTGGTCAGAGTGGACTATGTGAACGTCAGACGTCAGAAGTGGTGCAGTTCTAAGAATGACTAGTTCTAGAATAAGGCCACGAAAAGCATGAGTGGAGGGGAGTGGAGGTCAAGGTCGCAGAAGAGGAGAAGATGCACACCTTGAAAGCGTAGGGGTGGTTTGTTATCTCCACAGGCCACAAAGATCATGGGATGATGGCAGGACGCGGGTGGAGAAGAAACAACAGAGAGTCACTGACTGAGGGCGAGTGACCAGCAAGCTGAAAGCTGACAGAGATGAGGAGATTTAGAGAGTGGCAGAGTTACCTCCTGTGGGTCTCCAAAGCCCAGAGGGTAGAGAGTGGCCTGAAAGAAGCATGAAGAGCCAGGTGAGGGCCTGCCCCACCTTTCAACCTGATACCCTGTGAATGAGGGATGGAGCATCTCTGCTTGAGAGACCCGCAGAGGACAGGGCTTTGGTTGGGACCGAGGGGGAGTGAGCCAGGTTGTGGACAAGTGGACCATGGGATAGGAGTGGCAAGCTGCCCAGTAGAAAAGGTGTGGACAGGAAAGATAACTGGAAGGATTCACATGTGGGAGCAAATAGGGACCACAGTGCACTGGCATGGAGGATTCGGCTGTCTACAACGTTTGGAAAGAAACTACCCCAACTTTCTCCGTTGGCTGGGGAGAAGCGGTAGGGGCCAGCTCTAAGGTTACATAGCGATCGCATTCCCTTTGAAGCACATGAAATGGCTTCTCTTCATTGTTTTTGCTCTACCAAAAGGATAACGTCACAGGGTTCAACTGCAGAGGACCTGCATATCGCAGGGAATGACGACGCTTTCAGCGGTGGCCGGGCCTGAACGCGCTACTTCCCGTTTGTTTGAGATCTCAGCAGTGGGGCTGCAAGAGGAGGTGGTGCGTGAGAGCAAGGCCGCTCCCCAGGGACGGACCCTAGGCTGGCTCTGGACCACTTGGGGCCCAGAGGTGAGAGCAGGAGCCCGCTGTGGGGGGTGGGGAGTCCGAACTTCAGGGCTGTGTGGGATCTGCGGACAGAGATGGGGAAGGTGTAGGAGGAGAGAACCTGAAGGTGATAGGTGGCTGCAGGGAATGAGCTCAGAAGAAGGAAAGTGAAGGAGAAACAAAGGTAAAACCTCAGAAAGTGCCTCATATCAGAAACAGCATCTTCTTTTCCCTAGGAAAGTGAGGGCTGCCTCCCCCCAAACCAATTACAGTGGCAGAGAGGGAAGGCATGGTGCACAATGAGAGAGAAATGACTGGAAAGCACTTTGCAAGATTAAAGAGTTATATGAAGTCCCAATAATAATAAATCACCTTGCCTGAGGTATGAAAACCTTAAAATAACCTGAAAAATCAAAACGTGGAGAAGCAGTGAGCTTCCAGAAGGTTTGTACGCTTGTTTGAAATTCTTCCCCCTCAACAACTCCAGTCAGGTTCTTTAGGAGCAGACCTCAATCAGGTTTTTGGGTAAAAAGGAGTCTAGCCCCTGTTTAAACCTGCCCTCACCCCTCCCCCACCCCATGGCCATGCGGGGAGAGCACAGACTTGGGGGGGGAACCTCTTTTCTGAATCTGACATCTGCCTTCCTGAATACTCCTGCATCTGTTTTGTGAAGATTTTCTTTTCTTCTTTTTGTTATATAAAAAGAGAGAGATTGAAAAAAATTATCTTCGTTCCTGGAAAAAAAAAGAAGAAGAAGAAGAAAGAAAGAAAGTAAAGAAAAATAGGTCTTTCTGAATTCTCAGTACTGGAGCTCTGTTCTTTATATATCTACTCGTTCCATTGTTAAATAAACCCACATATTTAAGGGTGACACATCCTAACTAATGCCTTGTCAGGCCCATGTGTCTTGCTAAAAATGGACCTTGGTGACTACTGTTTCCATTTTTTTCAAAGAAATAATTTGATTATTTTTATTCTGCTTCTCTCTACCACCACTCACAAGGAAATGGTTATCTTTGCACAGAAAACATTTTTAAACAAGCCGAGAGCTGCAACATGTACAGACAGAAAATTTTCTTAACCACATCTGTATAAGTCACACACACACACTCATTGCCTTGTGAAAATTAGCTTTAAATTTGGAATCAATGCTCTTCTGCAGGAAAACTGCTTTCTGTTCAACCTCTTACAATATTATGTGCATCCCTACATCTTACTTTGTGCAGACCTGAATATCTCCCAGAAAAAGGATAATTTAATAAAAGCGGGCGATATGAATCACCCAGGGACAATTTGAATTATTATCTGTAGATAATTAATTATGCACATATTTCTAGTGAGATTCTTAAATCAGCAGGGCTTCTTAATCAGAGACTTTCAAATTTTCTCTGTAATAACTGAAGACTTGACCCATAAATCAACAAATAGGCCAGCAGGCTCGCCACATGCTTCACATTTCTTCTTGGGAGAAAAAGACACTTAATTATCCTGAGGTCACAGAAGAAGGGAAAAATGGACATGAAAGTTGTTAGGGGTTTTATAGCAAAGTATAACTAATTTCAGTATTGTCTTAAAAGTGAACTCGTGAAAAGAAGCCAAGGAAAACGTTTGAAATCAACCAATGCGTTTTATGCAGAGAAAGATATTTTCAATGTTTACAGGAACAATCTTACCAGCCAACCCCGTTTCCCATTTCCAGTAAGATGACTGTCCCAAATTTGAATATTTTTTCATGTTACCTGTTTTGCAAATTAAGTCTTTAAAATGGAAGACACAGGAATGTAAGACTTATTTTAATCCCTATATGGAATGTTAATAAGGGATCGAGTTTATCCTTTATTTCTAGTATCTTGCCTTACCCCTACTTCACTAGAACCTCTTGGTTATGACTCTGTCCTCCTCCTATTCTTCAGGTCTTATTTCTTCCACCTCCCATGGTAGAAAACTGCTCTTCATAAAGGACCCCATAGTGATCTAACAGTGCAGTGCAAAGCCGGTGAGGAACTTCATGGGACATAGCCCCAGAAGACTTGGGTTCAAGTCCCAGTGCCCATTAGCACTGCCTGGGGGACGCCATTGGTGGGATGCCCAGATAGCCTTCTCTTGACTGGTTTGCTCATCCCTTGGCTGCTGTCAGTATAGGCAGCAAACTGCTCAGGACTATCTTCTCTGGGAAATTGCTCTCAGACAAATGGGAGTCCCTTCTAGCAGGATGATAAGGTTCCCCCTCCCCTTCCAGAAGCAGCCATTAGCCAATGAGTGACTGATGCGAGAGTACCAAAGGCCAACCATCTCCAGGGAGGACCAGTTCCCTGGGGCTTTTAGTGTCCCCGGGGCTCCTGTGGGATCTGGCAGAAATCAGCCTCCAGTCTAGACCACATCCTTGCTTAGCTCTCTTCCTCTGCGCTCTCCCGCTTCCCCTTCCTCGTGGAAGAGCGTCTGCTCAGTGAGCTGCCTAAACAAGAACCTGTGCTTCAAGCTCCGCTTGGGAAGCTGACTGCGGATGCACTGGGACCCCAGACTTTCACTGCACATGTCTGGTAGCAGTTCCCTCATATTTGAAATGACGACAATAACACACACCCCACAGGCCCGGTGCGTGGGTTAAATGAGAAAACCTGGGTTAAAAAAAAAAACCCTGCTCACCTGAAGTGCTATTCAAATTTAAAGGATTATTATGACCTCATGTAAATATCAGACTGTGTAGACCACCTCTCCCACAGTTGGGGTGGAGGGCAGTGGACCATAGTCAAAGAGCTTCCTCCCTTGGCCTCTGGTTTCCCCCTTCCTTCCCTAGGTCTCCGTTGCTGGCTCCTACCCCTCTGACCAGCCTCCACACCAGACAGCACCTGCAGCCAGGGAGAAGCTCAGGCCACCTCCTTCAGTTCCAAGCACAAGCTGAGGTTCTCTATCTACTGGAGACTCCCAGCCCTCGATCTCCAGCTCTGACAGCTCTCTAGAACATCAGACTCGCACTTCTAGTGACTATTTGACAACTCCATGTGGCCATGGGACAGACATCGGACTTAACATGGCCAAAGCATGACGCTTGATTCCCCACCTGTCAGTCGGCTTCCCCATTGTTACCCACCTTCCCCATCTCCCTAAATAGCTGCCTTCCAGAGAACGGCTCAAGCCAGAACTCTAGGAGCCATGCTTGATTCCTTTTATTCTTTCACCCTTTATGTCCAATCCATTGGTAAGCTCCGCCAACTCTTCATCCAAATTCCACTTCTCTCCAACTCCACTACTACTGACATAATCCAAGTCACCATCATCTTACTTGAACCACTGCACCCAGACAAATCCAAATCCTCTTATAAAATATCAAGATCCTGTCACTGACTTGCTTAAAGCCTTCAAATGGCTTGCCACCATTTTTAGAGCAAGCTCCCTCTATCTCCCTCCCCCTTCTCTTTCTCTCTTTCCCCTTTCCTTTCCCTCCATCACCCACCTAATAAGCGCACATGCATGCACACACACACACACACACACACACACACGCACACACACACACACTCTACCACAACCACATTGCTTTCTTCTTATTCTTTGCAGATACCAAAATCATTCTTGCCTCAGTGTCTTTGCATTTGCTCTGTCTTCAGCCAGGTGTGTCCTTCCCCAAGCTTCCATGACTGTCTCCTTTTGGTTATTCAAAGTTTGCTTTACTCTTCTAATTTAAAGTAGTTACCTGGGGATACTCTGTCACATTCACTCTAATCTTCTGGAAATCCTTTCTCACTCACTCTTTCTTGTTTATTGGTCCATTTGTGCATTATCCATCTTTCTCCCAACTGTTAAGTTCCAAGAGGGCAGGGTTCTTGTTTATTTCGTTCACAGCTATATCCCAGGGTCCTAAACCAGTGCCTGTTACTTAGTAGATGGTCACTCAATACAGCTTTTAGCTGACTAGATTCATGGATGAATGAATGAATGAATAAATGAAGCACTGGGTGCAAGCTTGGGTTCTAGCTCAGCTATACCACTGGCTAGCCATGAGAACTTGGACAAGTTAAATGAGCCCTTCAAGGGCATTTTGGGTGGCACTTGCTAGGCTGGTGCTGAAGGGGAAACAGGTAACTGAGGTTTAAACTTCCCAGCATGCATCGGGGCCTTAAAACCTCCTTCTCCTGACTCCTAGACTCACTCGGTAGTACATATGGTAAAAGTTTAACCATGGGGTAATGTGGCCAATTGTTCTGCTTTGCCCAGGACTTCGACTTTGTGGGCACATGAGACTTTCAGTGCTAAAACTGAGATCGTCCTAGGCAAAGTGGCGCAGTCTGTCACCTCCTGTGAGCCCTAGAAGAACACCTTCAGCTCCAGGCCATGGAGCACCTTGGAGGAAACTCAGTAAGGAAGGCAGTGTCTGAGGGGCAAGAGGGGTTGGTGAGGAGCCTCACAGGGTGTGGTGAGAATAGGAAATGTCCTTGGACAGGTTTGGATCCTGTTGAGTTTGATTATTGTTGTTATTGTTGTTCTACTATTTAGTTTGGGAAAGTTTCAGCTAGAGAAATGAGCAAGAAGAATAAAAAGAATTTGCTTTATTATTCTCTCCCTTTGTTTCCTTTTTTCTGAACTATTTGAGAGCAGACTACATCTTTAGGCTTCTTAACCCTTTCATATTTCAATGTGTATATCCTGAGAACAAGGATATAGTTCTTATGTGACCACAATTCAAATTTAGGAAATTTAACATTGACACAATACGTTTGTTTAATCAACAGTCTATGTTCCAAACAAATCGATTGTCCCCAAAAGAAAACATTCATTCCAGGATGCAGTCCAAGATCACATACTGCATTTAGTTTTCATCTACTTTGGTCTCCTATTCTTAGTCTTTTGTGATAGGGACATTTTTGTAGAGAACATGACAATTATTTTATAGAATGTCCCTCAGGGGGTGCCTGGGTGGCTCAGTTGGTTAAGCAACTGCCTTCACTCAGGTCCTGGGATTGAGCCGAGTTGGGCTCTCTGCTCAGTTGGGAGTCTGCTTCTCCCTCCGTCTGCCCTCCCACCCAATTTTGAGCCTAGCTCCTTATCACTGATCAACCATGAGCTCCCACATTCCTCAGTAGGATATCCCTGGGGCGGGAGGGAGGCCGTCATAAAGCCCCTGGTCAACGTGCATCTGCAGGCCTCCTACACCTACCTCTTCTGGTATTTCCACTGGGACAATGTGACTGTGGAAGGTGTGGGACATTTCTTCGGTGAGTCGGCTGAGGAGAAGACCCAGGGCACCCAGCGTCTCCTGAACATGCAAAACCAGCCCGGCGGTGGCGCCTTCTTCCAGGATGTGCAGGAGCCGTCCCAGGGGGGTGGAGGGGGTGGGGAATGTAGTAAAGCTGTGGATGCCAGGGAAGCCGCCCTGGTTCTGGAGAAGAACCAGAACCAGGCCTGTTTGGGTCTGCATGCCCTGGGTTTTGCCCGCACAGAACCCCAGCCCTGTGACTTCCCGGAGAACCACTTCCTGCATGAGGAGGGGAAACTCATCAAGAAGATGGCAACCAGCTGACTCACCTCCGCAGGCTGGCCAGCCCCCAGGCTGGGCTTGGTGAGTATCTCTTCAAGAGGCTGACCCTCGAGCACCACTAGGAGCCTCTGAAGCTCAGCAGTCTTTGAGGGACCCCTCTGGCATCACGCTGGTGCCAAGGCTTGTGCCCTGAACCTCTCCCTGAAGCCACTAGGCAGCTTTTCAACCACCCAGGAGCCCTCTCCCCACCTGTGGAACAAATGGAAACAATAAAGCTTTTTGCAGGTAAAAAAAAAAAAAAAAAAAGAATGTCCCTCAGTTGAGATCTTCTTTACTTTTAGAACCAGAATAATAACATCCACCACACAGGATTAAATAAGATTCATTCCTAATTATAATTTAAAGAATAAATAAGATAGAATTTGAGACCAAAAAATATAAAGGTCTATGCAAATATAAATCAGTGTTTATATTCTTGATAATGATATTCAGTATCAAGGTTGAACTTGAGAAGCAAGTGACCTGAGACCCATTGAATCAAAAATTCAGAGGGTGGGGTTGACATCTCTATTTTAACAAGCCTTCCAGGTGATTCTAGCAGGCTAAAGTTTGAGAACCACTGTTATCATGGATTAAATGATGTGATTTATGTAGCTAACTGGCACAATGCCAAGCGATCACATCACAGAGCAACTGTACGGTAAGTATTAGCTCCCTCCTCTGCCTTCTCCACTGTCCACAACTCACTCAACATGCACATACACACACACATACCAATCAATAATTGTTTGGATACTGTACATGAAAAAAACAACCCACTACTATTTCAAAATTACATACATTAAGAGCTGGAAGTATACCTATAAAACTTCATATGGTTGGGGGTGCCTGGCTGGCTCGGTCAGTAGAGTATGCAACTCTTGATCTCCGGGTCATGAGTTCAAGCCCCACATTGGACATAGAGATTACTTTTTAAAGAATCCTTCATACAGTTGAACACAATTAGTCACATCATGGTTCTCACATCCTGCCTTCTTGAAACTGGGAGAAAATTCATCAATAAATATTTATTAAATATTTGTCATATGTCCAACTCTGGTTGCTAGAGAGAATCATAGAAAAGTAGAAAAAACGGTTCCTGCCTTCAAAGGGCTTAATGGGGGAAAGATAAAGGTAATGTTAAAAAATGAAATTCACTCAGGTGCCTGGATGGCTCAGTTGGTTAAGCGTCTGACTCTTGATCTTAGCTCAGGTCTTGACCTCAGGGTCATAAGTTCAAGCCCCACACTGGGTTCCATACTGGGTATAGAGCCTCCTTAAAAAAAAAAAAGACAAAACCAAAATTCACTGAGTAAATTTGAAGATATAGTTGGCTATATTAAGCAATTCATGTATTAGGGAACATCCCATCTAGCAAACATAGGAGAGCTCTAAGGAGTTGTATAAAATGGAAGGTTTTTATAGAAAAAGAGGGCGGGTCAAGGAGGTTTTGCTAATAATAAAAAGAAAGGACTGTTTCAGGGAAAGTCACTTTCCCTTGGGGGAAAATCTTGGGGGTTTTATCATGCAGATTACCTCATCTTGCTTTTGGGGGATGGAGAGGCCCAATGTGACAGACTACCTCATTGGTGCTGACCAGAAAATTCTTGACTGACCAGTAAAGACTACATTTCTAAGGGAGGTAGAAACTACAATTAGGTTAAATATTAAGGCCCACTTTGGTGATGCGGTCTAGCTTAAGCAACTTCATTTTGGGCTTTAGCTTTTGTTTTTGACAGTCATCAATACTGATTGACACCTACAGTGAGATGGAAACTGCCATGGTGGGAAGTTTACCTTGATGAATTGGGAGACTCCACGAATGCTATCTGACAATCTATCCCAAAAGATAAGAAACAAGAAGTCTCCCAGATCAAATTTCAACTCTCAAATCACACAATTTGAATTGACATAGAAAATAGAGTGAGTAGTAAAGGGAAAGAAATGGATTGGGTTAATAAATCTGGGATAGGGTACAGTGGAATAGTAGGACCACAATACCTGAATCATGAGTTATGCAAAATGTATATGTCCTGTATCTCTCTGTCACATCACCTATGATGATGTGGCTATGAAGATCAGAATTAAAAATTAACAAGGAGACTCATCAAACAGATTACCTGGAGACAATATATTCTTGCTCTATCAGTGAGAAACAGGGACAAGTATGCCTGGCCACTGCTATAATTTTCCAATAATTTACTATGTGTCTCAAACAGAGGACATGTAGAACTAGAACAGGAGTCACTAATAAGTGACTGATTTAAGAAATCTACAATTTTCAGGGTGCCTGGGTGTTTCAGTCAGTTAAGCATCTGACTTTGGCTCAGGACATGATCTCAGAGTCCTGGGATCGAGCCCCACATCAGGCTCTCCATTCAGCAAGGAGTCTGATTATCCCTCTCCCTCTGCTGCTCCCCCTACTTGTGCTCTCTCTCTCTCTCTCAAATAAATAAAATCTTTTTTTTTTGAAATCTACAATTTTTGTGACTATTTAGCCTGACTTGGATCTTCTTGTAGATGTTCAACATATATGCTCTACTTACCTTATCACATCTAATATGTCTCAATCTATTAGCAACCTATTCCTTCTCTAATTATTTTACCTATTGCCTTTATTTCTCTTGTTCTCTATATAGTATAAGTAAATACTTTTAAATAATTAAACAAACACACATTTTAGGTACAATATAAGAGGTTTTCACATATCCACTCATTTAATTCTTATGTCTTATATATAATGATGTAAAAAAGACATATGTTGTAGGCACTGAATAATTTAAGAGTACAATGCAGGGGCACCTGGGTGGCTCAGTCAGTTAAGCATCTGCCTTCTACTCAATCCATTGATCTCAGGGTCTTGGGATCAAACCCTAGGCCAGGCTCCCAACTCAGTGGGGAGTCTGCTTTTCAATCTCCCTCTGCCCCTCCCTCAAATAAATAAACAAAATATTTGAGAAAAAAAAAGAGTACAATGCAATATAGAGTTAGTCAATGGCTTGGTGATATGGAAGACATCCTCTAGGGATCCTAGTGAGGAAAGCTGGGCTTATTCAGTAAAGGATTCATGGAAGAGTTGTTTCTCCACCAGGTCTTGAAGAAAGTGAGGGACTTTACTGAAAGAGAATCAGAATACAGACATTAATGGAGGAGCAAGGAGAGTAAATTTGGGCAAACATCAGGAGAAATCAGCCACAGGAAAATGGATCCCACATTGGACAGCAGAAAAAGATGCAGGCACTTAGGAGAAGGTGGAGTTGACAGAAGGAGAAAGCCAAAATGCTCAAAAGAGAAAATTGAACTTGCTTCAAAAATGTGAAGCATTTTTTTAAGATGGAGTACTCTTAGTAAAATGGTGGGGGTATGCCCTCTGTGGTAGGTTGTATTACTGCTTAAAATATTTGAAGCTACTCCCTGTTTAGAACTACACATTTCCACCCTAATAGTGTCAGCCTTGGCCAACGGTCTTGCTTCAACTAATGAAAGTGATAGGAGGTGACATGCCCTACCTCTAAAGAAAGGTTTAAGCATCACTGTGTGATTCCACCATATTTAACTTTCTAGCAATGCCCCAGATAGGGGATGCCCATTCAGCCTTGGTTCTGGAATGAAAATAACCTGGAAGCTACTGTCAGCCCAGTATGGACAAGAAGCACAAATAAGGAAAAAATTTTTATAAGTCACTGAGATTTGCAGGTTTTTTGTTACTGTAATTTAGCCCCCGATACAGCTTCCAGTCAGTATTGTTTTGGAGGTTTTAGCCAATACAGTAAAAGAAAAAAAAAGAGTCTTTGGATTGATAAGGAAAACATTTTTTTTTTTTTTGGTATGTGACTATAATTTCCTATGCAGAGAGAATTTATGGATAGATTATTCAAATTAATAAGATGGGTTGACAATCTGGAGCAGAAGAAAGATGCTACTGTGTTGAGTGAGTATTCTCTGAGAGTGGAAAAGATTCAGTGTGAGGGGGTAAAAATAGTCTGAGTGAATGAAGAGGCAAAAAGGGAAAGTGCATGTGATGGGGAAGTAAGAAAGACAAGATACATCACTAGGAGGGAAATGAAGAGGAAAGACATGGTGGAAAGTACAATTCAGTGGTGGAGGGAAAGATGGATTGGCAAGATTTCTGAATACAAACACAAAATACAAAAGCCAATAAATTTTTCTGTACACTGGGGGGAAAAGTAGTTAGAAAATATATATATTTTTTGTAATTGCCATTTAAACTTAGCAGTACAAAAAGTAAAATAAAATAAAATTAGCATCTTTGCAGATGATACGATACTTTATGTGGAAAACCCAAAAGACTCCACCCCAAAACTTCTAGAACTCATACAGGAATTCAGTAAAGTGGCAGGATATAAGTCAATGCACAGGAATCAGTTGCCTTTCTATACACCGACAAGAAGACAGAAGAAAGATAAATTAAAGAGTCAATCCCAATTATAAGTGCACCCAGAACCATAAGATACATAGGAATACATTTAACCAAAGAAGCAAAGAATCTATACTCAGAAAACTATAGAATACTCAAGAAAGGAATTGAGGAAATCACAAAGAAATGGAAAAACATTCCATGCTCATGGGTTGGAAGAACAAATATTGTGAAAATGTCTATGCTACCTAGAGCAATCTACATGTTTAATGCAATCTCTATCAAAACACCATCAAGTTTTTCAAAGAAATGGAGCAAATAATCCTAAAATTTGTATGGAACCAGAAAAGACCCTGAATGTCCAGAGGCATGTTGAAAAACAAAGCCAAAGCTGTTGGCATCATAATTCTTGACTTTAAGCTCTATTGCAAAGCTGTCATCATCAAGACAGTATGGTACTGGCACAAAAACAGACACATAGATCAATGGAACAGAATAGAGAGCCCAGAAATAGAACCTCAACTCTATGGTCAACTAATCTTCGACAAAGCAGGAAAGAATGTTCCATGGAAAAAAAGACAGTCTCTTCAACAAATGGTGTTGGGAAAATTGGACAGCCACATGTAGAAAAATGAAACTGGACCATTTCCTTACAACACCCACAAAAATAGACTCCAAATAGATGAAAGACCTCAATGTGAGGCAGGAATCCGTCAAAATCCTTGAGGAGAACACAGGCAGCAACCTCTTTGACCTCAGCCATAGCAACTTCTTCAAAGAAACATTGCCAAAGGCAAGGGAAGCGAGGGCAAAATAAACTATTGGAACTTCATCAAGATAAAAAGCTTTTGCACAGCAAAGGAAACAGTTAACAAAACCAAAACACAACTGACAGAATAGGAGAAGATATTTGCAAATGACATTATCAGATAAAGGGCTAGTGTCCAAAATCTGGAAAGAACTTATTGAACTCAACACCCAAAGAACAAGTAATACAGTCAAGAAATGGGCAGAAGACAGGAACAGACATTTCTGCAAAGAAGATATCCAAATGGCTAACAGACACATGAAAAAGTGTTCAACATTACTCAGCATCAGGGAAATACAAATCAAAACCACAGTGAGATACCACCTCACACCAGTCAGAATGACTAGAATTAACAAGTTAGGAAATGACAGACATTGGTGAGGATGTGGAGAAAGGACTCAAAAAGTTGAAAATAGAGCTACCCTACAACCCAGCAATTGCACTATTAGGTATTTATCACAAAGATACAAATGTAGTGATCCAAAGGGGCACATGCACCCCAACATTTACAGCAGCCATGTCCACAATAGCCAAACTATGGAAAGAAACTAGATTTCCATCAACAGATGAATGGATGAAGAAAATGTGGTATGTGTATACAATAGAATATTATGTAGCCATCAAAAAGTGAAATCTTGCCACTTGCAAAAACATGGATGGAACTAGACGCTATTATGCTCAGCAAAATAAGTCACTCAGAGAAAGACAATTATCAAATGATCCCACTGATATGAGGAATTTGAGAAACAAGACGGAGGATCATAGGGGAAAGGAGGGAAAAAATGAAACAAGATGAAACCAGAGAGGAAGATAAACCATAAGAGACTCTTAACCTCAGGAAACAAACTGAGGGTTGCTGGAGTGGAGGGGGGTAGGAGGGATGGGGTGGCTGGGTGATGGACACCAGGGAGGGTATGTGCTCTGGTGATATCTGTGAACTGTATAAGGCTGATGAATCACAGACCTGCGCCCCTGAAACAAATAATACATTTTATGTTAACAATAAATAAATAAATAAGAAGTACTTTGAAAAATTTTTAAAATAAAATTAGCAGTATAGATAAGTATTCCCAGAAATATATCTAGAAAAAGATGAGTACTTTTTATGAGAAAATTATAATAGTGTATAGAAAGAAGACTCAAATAACTGGAGAAATACAGCATATTCTTGGTTTGGAAGATTCAGTATTGTAAGGATGTCAGTTCTTTCCAGTTGAAACCATACAATCAATGCTATTTTAATCAAGGGCTCAATGGGGTCAGTGCAGAAGTTGACAAGCTGATTCTAAAATTATATAGAAGAGAATGGGACCAACAATAACCAAAACACTCCTGAAGAAGAAAAACAAGGTGGGAAGACTTGCCGTATGAGACATCAAATCTTATTTAATGGCTATAATATTTAAGAGAGGGTGCTATTGACAAAGGGATGTATACATTTCATCAAAGAGGAAATAAAAATGGCCATGGCATGAAAAGATGCTAAATTACTAGTATTCAGGAAAATACAAATTAAAACCACAAGATACCCTTTTACACACTCTAGTTTGGCAAAACTGAAGTCAGATAATAAAAAGGATTGACAAAATACGTAAAACAACATGTACTTTCATCCGCTGTTGATAGAAGCTCATCAATTGGGGAAAAGTACTATTGAACATGCACATATCTATGACCTAGTAATTCCACCTCTAGGGATATAAGCTAGAGAACTTCTTGCACAGGGACCAGGGGATATAGGAAGGATGCTTACAGCAATGTTATTCCTAAGAACAAAATGCTGAAAACAACCTACTCTCCATCATAAGTAACAAGAGCATCAGACTGAGACATAGTCCTACCCAGGAATGCTCTGCAAAGGTGGACATGAATGAACTACAGCCACATGTATCAGCATGAGCAAGGCTCAGAGACACAAAGGTCAGTGAAAAGGCCAGGTCACTGAAGAATGCATCCAGTACAAATCCAGTCCCCTACACTTCTAATCAGGGAAAACCAAGGAGCATGTTAAGAGATATATTCATATGCAGTTAAGAAAAACCCTGTGAAGTAAATGAGCTAGTTGATAACATTAAATTATCAATTTTATATTGAGGGTTATATAGGATCTTCTCAGGGAACTTCTAAGGTGGTGGTAATGTTCTATTTTTGAAAGTAGGTGGTAGGTCCATGAATGTGCATTTTATTATTATTATTTAATTTTCCTATATACATTTTATACCACTTTGTGTATAATTTATGTGTATGGTATATTTCATAACAATTTTTTAAATTAGTGTGTGAAACCATATTATCTTTTTTATACATAACTACCATACTAAAATATAGAAATTACAAAACACATAAAAACCAATATTTTTTAAGGATGGGGTAAAATAAAATAAATATCCTTTTAATGAGTGGTACCAAAAAAATACTTCTAGTGAACTGTAGAAGTTTGGTTTCATGTTCTGAATACTTAACTTTTAATGTCTTGCTAAACTTGATAGCTTCATGTTAGCTAATTTTTGAAGACTAGTATATATTCAGGGTGATGTATATTGTTAATGACTGTGGATACATATTAATTTTTCGAATGATCTTCTTTAATAATTCAAATTTTTGCTTAACTACTTGTTAGATTTCATGAAAGTGTCACTATTTTTACTTCAAATACAGCTGATGAAGACCTAGTTCTAAGTGGAGAAGGAGTGTCAGCTCCTAAATTTCCTTGTAGTAGTCTGGGTATTTTCATCCATCTGAGGATTCTTTGTAAGAATTTTTTGAGGCCCTTATCAGTGTCTCAAGAGTTCATTTAAACTTCTTAATATAATCTGTAAATCCTCTCAACTAGGCTTACAAAAACTATAATTGTTTCCTTTTTTTAAGATTTTATTTATTTGAGAGAGTGAGAGAGAGAGAGCAGGAGCAGTGTGCTGTAGGGGAGAAGAAGAGGGAGAAGTAGACTCCCTACCAAGCAGGAAATTTGATGTGGGGCTCAATCCCAGGACCCTGAGATCATGACCTGAGCCAAAAGGAGAGGCTTAACTGACTGAGCCACCCAGGCATCTCCAAACTATAACTGTTTCTACTAACAACTGCTGTATAACTATGCCAAAGTGTATGAGCTTAAAACAATAATTTAGTATTATTAAATATTAAAATTTTGTGAGTCAGGAATTTGGACAAGGCACCGTAGGAAGAGCTCATCGCTGCTCCATGACGTTTGGGACCTCATCTAGGATAAGTTGCCTGGAAGACAGAACACCAAGGCCACCAGGCATCTCTCCACATAGCCTCTCCATTTGGATAGCTTGAGCTTCCTCACAGTATGGTTGCCATAAGGTTCTAAAAGTGCAATGCAGAAGCTCTTAGTCTCTTCATAGGCTAGCCCTGTAACTCACATAGCATCACTTCCATCATACACTATTGGTCAAGCAAGTCTCTAAGGCCAGCTTGGATTCAAATGAGAGTGTAATCAGATTACATCTTTCAGAAGTAAAAAAGAATTTGCAGTCATATTTAATCTTCCATAGAAATACAGCACCAAAAGGGAACCACTGCAAACCCTTCTCACTGAAGAACTGCAAATCTCCCAGAAGTGGGACATGAAGGTCTCATACACTAACACACTGAAGAAACTAGTGTCAGTTATTTAATATTAGTGAAGCTTGCTTCCTTTCTTCTTTGATAAAAATAAATACAATTATAAATTCATGCCTCCTTGCGGGGAGTCCCCAGATCATTTCTAAGCAGAGGTAGGCATTAAGGATGCTTGAAAGAGACAAGGATCACATTGAACTGAGAGATGTGAATTGGTGATTTGCTGTGGGTCCACAACCCATGCAGCTGGGCAGCAGAAATTTGAACATTTGAAATGAATGCTCTCAATTGGTTTCCAAATGGCAGTCTCTTGTTTTCCTCACACAGTAGCCTGGCTTAGAGGGCTGGACTGATGGCTAGGTGCAGCTTTAGCAGTCCTGCTGCCCGCTCTGACAGGTGGATGGGTTCCTTTCACGGAACCAGAGGCCCTACAGCTGCTAATAATAATTATACTTGTCAGCAGTGCATTCCCCTCAGGAAACTCCTGCTGCTTCATTAGGGCTAATTGCCAATAGGCAGTGCAGTTTCCTAGAAGAGGAGGGGACATAAACCCAGAGGGAGTTAAGAACAGCTGTGTGAGCTCAGAGAAGCCAGATGTAGCCATTTGCCATTACAGGGTAGCTGAGGGCTGCTGAATTCATTCAACCCAGTCCCAGGAACAGAATAAAAGGAAGAATTTGGTGAGGTAGGCTAAACTCATCACCATCTTTATCGTCCTACAGGCTTTTGTGGAAAACATGAACACACCTTGCTGGACTTCTGACTTAAAAACAATAACAACAACAACACCTCTATTCTAAAAATACATTTCTTACCTTATATAGGACTTGGGGACTGAAGGATTCTCCTATAATTAGTGTCATTCATTTGTCCATTCAGTAAATATTTATATACCTACTACATGTCTAGATTTATGCCTGCACTAAGGGTACAAGATGAGGTGCTCCCCGATGGGAGCCAGATCCTATTTGGAGTCTTGTAAGTTAAAGTAAGGACTATAGCTTTCCATTAACATGAAATAAAAAGCCACTGAAACAGGGAAGTGCCATCATCTTATATTCCAAAGTAGCAGTCTGTTTACTATGTTGACAATGACTACAAGGTAGCAAAGGTAGAAGGCAGAACACCCATAGAGAGGCAATTGCAATAAGTCAGGTGAGGGATGATGGGGGCTCAGAGCAGGGTGGTCATGAGGAGGTCATGAGAAGCGAGAGGATTATGGGTACATGTAGAAGGTAAAATCGATGGAACTTCCTGATGGGTTTGAATATGGAGTGTAAAAGAGAAGAATATAGACGGCTCCAAAATCATGGGGCTATGTATCTCCCCAAAGGGTGGAATTGCCATCAACCGAGGTAAAAAAAAAAGGGGGGGGGGGGCAGGAGAAGTAGAGTGGGAGGAAACCAGATGTTCCATTTGGAATGGTGATTCTGAGATGTTTATTTGACATCCAAACGAGATGTCAAATAAGCAGCTGGATGTGTGCATCTTGAGCTGAGGAGAGAGGTCTGGACTATAGGTAAACTGGTGGTCATTGATATATGGACAGTATTTAAAGTGTTTATTTTTTAAGATTTTATGTTTTATTTATGTATTTAAGAGAGAGACAGACAGACTGAGAGAATGAATGTGAGGAAGAGCAGACGGGGAGAAAGCAGGGTCTCCACTGAGCAGGGAGCCCCATGCAGGACTCAATCCCAGGACCCTGGATGCTTAACCAGCTGAGCCACCCAGGGAACCTTAAAGTCTTTCAAAACCAAATGAGTTCACCAAGAAGTGGGGATAGCTAGAGGAGAAGCAATGACTAAAAAATGAAGCTCTACAGTGCTCCACTGCTGAGACAGCAGGGAAAGGAGGTCCTGGCAAAGACATAAAAGATAGAGAAGAAGCAACCAGGGAGGGAGGAGGAAACCTGAATACAGGGTCTCAAAAGCCACCTGAAAGAAGCACAATTAATGGATGAGGGATACTAGATTCAGCCTCATAAGGCTCACAGGTCGGATAACATGAAAACTGAGAGATGACCATTGGATTAGTGGACAAGGAATTCTCAGCATTTAAAATGAAATTCTTAATGGTTCTGTCTGTCTCAATCTTTAATAACAGTAAAAATTTTTGCAAAGTCAACTTGGAAGGGAGTATGACTCCCCCATACAGAGAAACCTAGGTCTGTTTTTTAGGATTTTTAAAATGATAAATAACAAAAGTAGAAAGTAAAAGCCTCCTTTAATTAGAGTGGCAGTTACAATATTCTAATTCAACATATTAGTTGAATAAGCAGCATGGCCCGCTTGTCTACCTTCTGATATAAATTTGATCATATAGCCTAAAGCAGTTCAGTTCCCTCCTGTAGCTTCTACCTCTTTGTATTTACACACTCTCTCTCTCGGCATTTCCTGAACACTTTGTCTCAGAACACTCAAGGCCTCCTTAACCCAAAGTCAAAATCCCGCTTCCAGGTGAAGTGTACAGTGTAGTGACTGAGAACCCGGCATCTCAAACTCTGCTGCCCGAGTTCAAATCCCAGCTCTATATGTGTATTAGTCAGCTATCACTGGGTTATGCTGCCTAACAAACAAACATTAATTCCTGCAATGAATGTAATATTTCTCCTTCACATGACATGTAGGCAGCCAGAGGAAAGCTGTCTTGAGTGTGCTCCTGACTCTGGGGCGTGGTAGGGTCTGTACCGTACTGTATGTCTTCTTGACTGAAGCGGGAAACTTGATTTGAGAAAGGCATGCTCTTGTGGAAGACAACAGAGGCTAAACCAGACTCTGCAAGCACTCTTAAAACTTCTGCTTAGATGTCACGTCCAATCACATTTCTTTTTTTACTAAAGAAAGTAAGTCACATGGTATGGTTTCTAGCATCAATTCCTTCCTCTTCTGTATGTATGTACTGCTCTGTCCATCAAAAAGTGAGGCCATTTCCTATCCTCTTGAATCTGAACTGGCCTTGTGAACTTGCCTTGACCAAGAGAATGTGGCAGGCAGTGACACTTTATGATTTTTTTTTTAAATTTTTTTTTAATTCATTTATTTGAGAGAGAGAGAGATCACAAGTAGGCAGGGAGGCAGGCAGAGAGAGAGGGGGAAGCAGGCTCCCCACTGAGCAGAGAGCCCGATGCGGGACTCGATCCCAGGACCCTGAGATCATGACCCGGGCCGAAGGCAGAGGCTTAAGCCACTGAGCCACCCAGGCACCCCCACTTTATGATTTTTAAGCCCAGCTCTTAAGAAGGCCAGCAGAGGGACGCCTGGGTGGCTCAGTGGGTTAAAGCCTCTGCCTTCGGCTCAGGTCATGATCCCAGGGTCCTGGGATCAAGCCCCGCATCGGGCTCTCTGCTCTGTGGGGAGCCTGCTTCCTCCTCTCTCTCTGCCTGCCTCTCTGCCTAATTGTGATCTCTGTCTCTCAAATAAATAAATAAAATCTTTAAAAAAAAAAAAAGAGGGAGGAGTCAAGATGGCAGAGAAGTAGCAGGCTGAGACTACTTCAGGTAGCGGGAGATCAGCTAGATAGCTTATCTAAAGATTGCAAACACCTACAAATCCAACGGGAGATCGAAGAGAAGAAGAACAGCAACTCTAGAAACAGAAAATCAACCACTTTCTGAAAGGTAGGACTGGCGGAGAAGTGAATCCAAAGCGACGGGAAGATAGACCGCGGGGGGAGGGGCCGGCTCCCGGCAAGCGGCGGAGCAACGGAGCACAAAATCGGGACTTTTCAAAGTCTGTTCCGCTGAGGGACATCGCTCCAGAGGCTTAACCGGGGTGAAGCCCACGCAGGGTCAGCGTGGCCTCAGGTCCCGCAGGGTCACAGAAGGATCGGGGTGTCTGAGTGTCGCAGAGCTTACAGGTAGTAGAACGGGGAAGCTGGCTACAGAGACAGAGCCGAGGAGTGACTCTCAGCTCGGGGTTACCTTGAACCGGTCGCAGGCTCGGTCAGCTCGGAGCGCGGCCGGAGGCCAGGGTGACGGGAGTAAATCGGCGCTGTTCTCTGAGTGCGCACTGAGGAGTGGGGCCCTGGGCTCTCGGCTCCTCTGGGCCGGAGACCGGAAGGCCGCCATCTTCATTCCCGCCCTCCGGAACTCTACGGAAAGCGCTCAGGGAACAAAAGCTCCCGAAAGCAAACCCGAGCGGATTACTCAGACCGGCTCCTGGTAAGGGCGGTGCAACTCCGCCCGGGGCAAAGACACTTGAGAATCACTACAACAGGCCCCTCCCCCAGAAGATCAACAAGAAGCCCAGCCAGGACCAAGTTCACCTACCAAGGAGTGCAGTTTCAATACCAAGGAGAGCAGC
>NW_019154107.1:12592007-12744799 GCF_002288905.1 Enhydra lutris kenyoni | reverse complement strand
GATAAAGGGCTAGTGTCCAAAATCTATAAAGAACTTAGCAAACTCAACACCCAAAGAACAAATAATCCAATCAAGAAATGGGCAGAGGACATGAACAGACATTTCTGCAAAGAAGACATCCAGATGGCCAACAGACACATGAAAAAGTGCTCCACATCACTCGGCATCAGGGAAATACAAATCAAAACCACAATGAGATACCACCTCACACCAGTCAGAATGGCTAAAAGTAACAAGTCAGGAAATGACAGATGCTGGCGAGGGTGCGGAGAAAGGGGAACCCTCCTACAATGTTGGTGGGAATGCAAGCTGGTGCAACCACTCTGGAAAACAGCATGGAGGTTCCTCAAAATGTTGAAAATAGAACTACCCTATGACCCAGCAATTGCACTGCTGGGTATTTACCCTAAAGATACAAACGTAGTGATCCGAAGGGGCACGTGCACCCGAATGTTTATAGCAGCAATGTCTACAATAGCCAAACTATGGAAAGAACCTAGATGTCCATCAACAGACGAATGGATAAAGAAGAGGTGGTATATATACACAATGGAATACTATTCAGCCATCAAAAGAAATGAAATCTTGCCATTTGCGACGACGTGGATGGAACTAGAGGGTATCATGCTTAGTGAAATAAGTCAATCGGAGAAAGACAACTATCATATGATCTCCCTGATATGAGGGAGAGGAGATGCAACATGGGGGGTTAAGGGGGTAGGAGAAGAGTAAATGAAACAAGATGGGATTGGGAGGGAGACAAACCATAAGTGACTCTTAATCTCACAAAACAAACTGAGGGTTAATGGGGGGAGGGGGGTTGGGGGGTGGGATTATGGACATTGGGGAGGGTATGTGCTATGGTGAGTGCTGTGAAGTGTGTAAACCTGGCGATTCACAGACCTGTACCCCTGGGGATAAAAAGATATTATATGTTTATAAAAAATAAAATTAAAAAAAAAAAAAAAGAAGGTCAGCAGATTCCACCTCCTGTGTCTTAGGACCCAGCTGGCATGCTGAAAGGAAATCCAAACTGGACGCAGAATCCATGCACAGGAAGTCCTGAAGGATGAGAGGCCATCTTGGACATTGTGGCCTCAGCTAGATCCCAGTTGATGTGGGTACATGAAGAGATCCTGAGGGAGACAAGCTGAAGAAACTCCCATGGAGCCCCCGCAAAACCACAGAATCATGAGACATCATAGTGTTTTTAGCCACTCACTTTTGAGGTAGTTGTGCAAGAACGGGTAAGTGAAGTGCATTGGTCAAGTCCCAAACCAACGGAGCAGGGAGGGGGTGTGTGGAGAGGAAAGTGAATATTTTTGAATAATAGTATAGTTTAGCACAGTCCCTCAGCAGCATTATGAACTACTTCAGCATGCAGTGTCTCAGCTACTCCTCTGGAAATGGGAGTAATTTTTTTTAAGGAGGCTCCATGCCCCGCATGGAGCCCAATGCAGGGCTTAAACTCACAACCCTGAGATGGAGACCTGAGCTGAGATCAAGAGTTGGACGCCTAACCAACTGAGCCACCCAGGTACCCCATAAATGGGAGTAATTTTTAATTGAAACCCTCTCATTAGACTGTTGTGTGTTAAAGTAAAAGGGTTAAATAAAGACATGTGATGCATTCTAATTTGGCACAAAGAGTTAGCTATCTTTTGTTCCATCCTTGAGAGACCTCTGTTTCTTGCCTTTGTGGTCCTTGTAAGGTGTCACTGGGAAGCTGGGACACTTACCCCAGTCCAGATCTCTGTAGACCACAGCTATACCTCACAGAAGGACAGTAATACTCTAGTTAGTCGTTCAGCTTTAACCACGTTTACCTCCACATGCTCACTTACTGCCCCTAAAGCCCCTTTTGTAAGGAAAGCTCTCTAGCCTGGACCACACACACTGTGTCAGAGACAGCCTCGCATCCATCCAGATGTAGAACCTGGTACTGGACCCAATCTTCTTCTCCATAATGAGTCCCTTTTGGGACTTCCGTGTCCCTCCCACTAACAAACCTCCACTGGGACTATTTCAAACCATGAAAGAAGTGAGAGAGTGGTCACAGTCTTTTCTCTCCCAGGAGATTCTTTGGTCCCTGAGGAAATTTACCCACCTCCTGCCTGGAACCAGTTCTGTGCTGTACTGAGCCATTGGAGACAGAGTTATGACAGAATCTAAACTGATAAGAGTAGTTACAATTGGAAAGAGAAATTTCACCTGTTTCATTTTTCTTTTTTCTACCTCTTTCTTTCCCTTTCTTCCTATATCAGAAAGTTTAATGTAGCTTTTTATTTTTTACTATCAGAATGTATTATTTATAAGCAGAAAACAATAGATCAAGGGAGAAAAGAGTGTGAGGGCTTTTGAAAAAAAAATCCACCCAGTAGTATCTCAATATCTGAACGTGCAACTCTATTTAATCATGCAAACTTGAGGTTGCTTATCAACTTCCATGAATTCATGACATGCTGAATTGATGTTGGAGTCCTGACCTACTGAAACAGAAGGAAGCCCAGTATTTTTTACCAAATACTTCTTAGAATTTCTAGGGATGCTTATCAGCATCTTTGAATCTATCCTGATAGTCCCTGTTGTTTACATGCAGAACAAATCTTCCCTTCTAATGCTTGGGCCCTGGGCAGAAGAGAGCCACCCCATACAAGAAACTTCTGGTTCCCTTCCTCTGCAAAGACTTATCATTAACTACAGTGAGCTGTTTTAAAACGTAGAGCCAAGATGCCCTTCAACAGATGAATGGATAAAGACGATGTGGTCCATATACACAACGGACTATTACTCAGCCATCAGAAAGGATGAATACCCAACTTCTGCATCAACTTGGATGGGACTGGAGGAGATTATGCTAAGTGAAACAAGTCAAGCCAAGAAAGTCAATTATCATATGGTTTCACTTATTTGTGGAACATAAGGAATAGCACAGAGGACATTAGGAGAAGGAAGGGAAAAATGAAGGGGGGAGAAATCAAAGTGGGAGACAAACCAGGAGAGACTATGGACTCTGGGATACAAACTGAGGGTTTTAGAGAGGAGGGGGGTGGGGGGATGGGTTAGCCTGGTGATGCATATTAAGGACACCACCGATTGCATGGAGCACTGGGTATTATACGCAAACAATGAATCATGGAACACTGCATCAAAAACTAATGATAAACTGTATGGTGACTAATGTAACACAATAAAAATAGAATAAAACCCCCTATTCCTCTCCCCCCAAAATAATAAAATAAAATAAAATAAAATGTAGGGTTTTTATTATCCAAGTAATATACTGTGAAGCCAACAGATGTTAACCATTGAAATGATAGTTTGTTCTTTACAGATCCTAAAAAGAAGGGCCACACCATGCCATGCAGGGCCACACAGAGAACAGGGTTTCTCAGGAGGCAGAGGGAAGAAAGGCAGAATGTGGGTAGAAGCCTTTACTGTGGTTTTCAGTGCAAGGAAAAGGCAAGGCAGGCTAAGCAGGTTAGGGTTGGCTTGTCTGAATAATCTCTGCAGGCTGGTGGGGGTGCTGTGCTGAGCTGTCTGATACTTAGCCCTGGGGTGCCAAGGACCTGGGAATATTGGCCTGGAGAGTAAGAGCCAGATGGAGGAGAGGAGGAGGTGTGGGGTCTGGATTTGTTAAGTTGCATATGAAAGGCATACTCCAGGTTGAACTGTTTTTCTCTAGGAATTAGCTAACCCTTTGAGGGTCAATCCCTTTCTGGTCAGCTGTCCTCAAGCCCCAGACACCTGAGCATCAAGAATAGAGAAAATATCACTAATACATGTGCCTTAATTGGGGACCATCCTGATGGGTCAGACAAGTTTCTTTGTCCCAGAATCTCAATGAGGGGAAGGGAGGGGTTGCAGGGGGCACTGCCCAATTTGGTCCTGCAAAAGTATAGGCCCTCAAGTCAGAGTGTCCCATTCCATACAGTCCTTGTTTTGTTTTGTTTTAAAGAAATCTGTTTCTTTTTCAGAATTAAAACCTGCAACTTATACTACTAGGGCATTGCTCAGCAGCTTGCTGTAAGTTCTTGTCTCTTATTCTATTTCCTCCACCAGATCCTGATTTCCATGAGGCAAGAACAGCAACTTCCTATTCATCCTTGCACTAATACTTAAATATTTGTTAAATAATCTAACTAATGAATGAAGTTGGGAAATAGGACATCTGGCAAAAATAGTACATGGGTACAGGTGTCTCATTCTTTCTCCATTATTTATGATCCTTGGAATTTTACCAAACATATTTAAAAGAGGAGAAAAACTGTCAGCTAAAATTAGTACTGATTCCCTTCCCTGGGCAAGGCCAATATTTTTTTAAACAGCTTTGCTCATAGATGCCTTACATACTATAAAGCTCACTGGTGTAAAGTGCACTAACTTCAATGGTTGTTAGTGTATTCACACTTGTGTACCAGTCACCATAAGCATCCCTGGAGGTCCTCAGAAGTACCTGGTAAAAGAACTTCAACTTTCTTTCATTTCAAAGGTAGGGACTCCAACATCAACTTAGCATGTCATGAATTACAGGGAATTTGATAAGCAACTTTACGTTTGGATAATTAAATAGTGTTGTGTGTTTAAATACTGAGATACCACTGGGGAAAATTTTTTTTAGAAGACCTCACATTTTGGGGCACCTGGACAGCTCAGTCAGGTGAGCCTCCAACTCTCAGTTTTGGCTCAGGTCATGCTCTCTGGGTGGTGGGAGGGAACCCTGTGTCAGGCTCTGTTCTCAGTGCAGAGTCTGCTTGGGATTCTCTCTCTCTCTCTCCTCTCTCTCAAGTAAATAAATAAAAACTTAAAAAAAAACACACAAACGTTTAAAAAAGAGACCTCACATTTTTTCCCCTTTGATTTATTGTTTTCTAGTTATAAATAATACATTCTTAGAGTATGACTTAAAAAGCTACACAAAATATTCTAAGAGAGGGAGAAAGAAAAAGAGAAAGAGGAGGTGGGGAATCCAGGTGAAGTTAACCTATCAGATGGTAACGACTGTTATCCCTTTAGGTCCTGGCCAAAATTCTGTCTCCCAGTACTCAGTGCAACACAGAGCTGATTCTGGTCAGGAGGTGGGTAGATGTCCTCAGGGACCAAAGAATCTCCTGGGAGAAAAGAGACTGTGACCTCCGCCCTACTTCTTTCATGGTTTGAAATAGTCTCAGTGGGGGTTTGTCAGTGGAAAGGACTACATTTTAAGAAAAATAGAGGTTAATGGACGTGCATGCAAGGAAGGTTAATGAGAGAAATCTACAACAGGGAGAAGTAAATGAGGGATACACACACACACACACACACACACACACACACACACGTGTGTGTGTGTGTGTGTGTGTGTATCCATAACAAATATGTATGTGTATATATATTTCCCATAAATGTTGAGGGAAGGCTTGAGGAAGAAATAGGTTTAAAAAGGCAATATATGGCTTTGAAGTGTGTAAACCTGGTGAATCACAGACCTGTATCCCTGGGGCTAATAATACATTATATATTAATAAGAAATTTAAAAAAATTTAAAAAGGCAATGTATAGGGGAGCCTGGCTGACTCAGTTAGTAGAGCATGCAACTCTTGATCTCTGGGTCATGGGTTCAAGCCCCATATTGGGCATAGAGATTACTTAAAAATTAAAATAATTTTAAAAAGACAGTGTATGAATTGAAACATTCATACATCATGGGTGGAAATGTGAAATGGTAGAGCCACTATGGAAAACAATCTGGTGGATGTTCGAAAAACTGAACACAGAATTGCCAAATGACTCAACAAATCCACATCTAGGCACACACCTCCAAAAACTCAAAACAGGTGTTCAAACAAAAACCTGTACATTATAGTTCATACAACACTAATCATACTAGCCAAATGGTGGGACCAACCTACATAAATGGGCAGTTCATGTAAATGGAATAGTGCAATATGTGGTCCTTCATGACTGGGATTTTTCATTTATTAGAATATTTTCAAGATCCATTCACATTGTAGCCTGTATCAGAGCTTCACCACTTTTCATGGCTGCATAATATTCCACGGGGTGTATATACTTCATTTTGTTTATCCATTCATCTCTTGATGGTCATTTGGGTTGTTTATATCTTTTGACTAAATGAATTTCTATGAAATGTCCTAAATTGGTAAATCCATGGAGACACAAACCAGATTAGAAATTGCCAGAGGTGGGGGTGCCTGGGGGCTTAGTTGGTTAAGCGTCCACTTTTGGTTCAGGACATGATCACAGGGTCCTAGGATGAGTTCCTGCATTGGGCTCCCTGCTCAGAGGAGAGTCTGCTTCTCCCTCTCCCTCTCCCCCTCCCTCCTGCTTGTGCTCTCTCTCTCTCTAAGAAATAAAATATTTTTTAAAAAAGAAAGAAAGAAAAGAAATTTCCAGAGCCTGGGGAGTGAAGGAACCAGGGACAAGTGGGGGTGGGGAGTCTCTTCCAGTGGGCACAATTTTCTTCAGAGGTGATGAAAATGTTCTGCAATTAGATAATGGTGCTTCCATGGGGAATATATATATAGGTAATATATAATATATATAATTATGTGTATATATGTATGTATATATATAATGTATGTGTGTATATATACATATATACATTTATATATATGTATATATATATCCACATATATATATACATATATACATATATACATATGTATATATGTATATATACACCTCTCCCTTACTTCTTCTCTCCTGTCCAGGATATCTATTACTAACCTTCCTCCAACATGTCTTCCTTCCCCTCTATTTTCCTAAAATACACTCATAGAAAATGTTTAAATGAAAGCAGAGGAGAAGGAGAAAGGAATAAGGAAGCAGGGTAATACTGAAGCAGGAAGCACAGCCATTTCCTCTCCCGCACACTGTGGACCTTTATCAGTTTGGGTCCCTCTGACAGCAGCACTCATTTGGGAGTGGATCCCAAAATGGAGGAGTGATAGTGAAGGGAGAGTGATGTAGGGAAGAACGGGCCACAGTAAGGGAGCGTTATGCAGCTTACAGGGCCTCAATTCCACCAAGACCACTGAACAGCCTATAGAAGATCTTCCAGAACTGTCCACCCAACAGGCGGGAGTATCCATCCACAGGCCCTTGTTCTTCATTGCTCGATGGTGGCCCCAGAGATGTGCATTCATGGGCAGAGCCTTAGTGGGGCTCAGCCTGTCCCTGACATTGAGGAAGGCCTGGGGTAGAAGGGAGGAGCGACAGTGTTGTCCCCTGTAGCTGCCCCTGAAATAGGGAGCATAACTGGAACCACGGAGCCAAACATTACAGGCCCTATTGCACATACTAGGAAATTCTTTAAAAATTATTTTTTCAAGATTTTATTTATTTATTTGAGAGAGAGGGAACAGGGAGAGGAGCAGGGTGTGAGAGAGAGGACCTCCAGTAGACCCTTTGTTGAGCATAGAGCCCAAATCAGGGTTCCCATCTCATGACCCTGAGATCATGAACTGAGTTGAAACCAAGAGTTAGCCATTCAACTGACTGAGCCACCCAGGCGCCCCCAAAATTATTCCTGCTGAAATATAATTTCTATGCAATAACAGGCACAGATCATAAGACAATGGTGAATTTTTACAAATCTCTATGCCCATGAAAACACCCCCTCATTTGAAATGTGGAACATTTCCATTATCCCAGAAAGTCCCTTGTGCCCTGGAAAGCAATCCCTGCTCAAGACCACACCTTCAGTCCCCACCCCAGGCAACCACTGTTCTGATTTCTATCACCACAGATTAGGTTAAACTGTTTAAGACCTGCACAGAAATTGAATCATACAGTATGTTTCTTGATTCTGGTTTCTTTTGCTCAACAAACATTCTTGAGAATCAGTCATAATGTTACACGATCAGTAGCTTGTTCCTTTCCCTTGCTGAGTTTTCTGTTATGTGAATATACCACAATTTGTTTATTCCCTTTTCCACTGATGGAAAGTTGGATCACTGCCAGGTTTTGGCTATTACAAGGAAGCCTTGTAAACATTCTTATACAATCTTTTGTGGCGATTTTTATAAATGTCTTATCTTTTTCAAATTCTTTTTTGAATGTGTAGAACTGTCTTGTTAGGTTGGTTACTCTGTTTCATAAATTTTAGTGGAAGGTGGAGAAGGAACAAGAAAGAGGCAAAGGAGAAGGTCAGGCTCTGCTCTGTTTCCCAGAAGGGCCACCCCACCCCTTGGCCAATTAGGCCATTTGTTATAAGGCATGTATTTAATCTGTTGTATGAGAAGTAGTTGATGCTACTTTTTTTTAAATATGCCCTTGATCATCAAAAACTATGCACAACAGACATCCCTAACTCCTGCTATACCTTTAACAAACAGTCCAGGTATGCGGGGCTTTCAGTTCTACTTTCTTCATTTTTGTAAAATTTTAATTTCCTATGACTATGCCTTATTTTATCATCATAAAAAATAAAGATTCTTTAAGCTTGCTCAGTGTGGGTGAGACTCTAAGAGCATGCCTCCTCTCCCTCAAAATCACCATCATGATGAAATTTAATGATATCAAACACTATATATATATACACACATATATAACACATATTATGTATATGTATAATATATATGTATGAATATAGAGAAGAATATTATACATTTAACAGAAAAAAGTCTTGAATAGCCTGGAGCTGAGAAGGTATCAAATTATGGCGCCATTACCCTCTCCCACAAGAAATGGCTAAAATATACCTAAATAAGATCAGCATAATAAAGAAAGTACAAACGGCAAAGATTTTAAATGTGTGAATCAAAATACTGTTTTACTCAACAGATGAAATCAGCGAGTCAGAAATACAGACCATTCAAGATCCAAGGGGCTTCTCAGCAGGCATTTTGTTCCTGGGTGTTCTCTAAACCCCAGCCCCGGGGTGGTCCAGGGGGTCTTTCTGTGAATCCCCCCCTCCCAGGTCTAAGCTCTTTGTACACTGCCTTAAGACTCTGTTCCTCCCCGTCAGGTCCCCATCGCAGCACGTCCTAGCCGGGCTGCCTCTGTGAAGACCCTCTTTCCAGTGCCCCATGCACTGACTTCTCTTGACTGCCAAGTTTATGACTTACTAACCCCCTGGGAGACAGATAAAGACCCTTCTTCTCTCTGCAGGAAACACATACATTTCCGCAGTAGCCTTCCAGCAGCATCTCCCCTGCCTCAGTGGGCTAACCTCGAATGCTCGCTTAAGTGGTGGGGGTTCCAGGCCCTGCAGGAAGAGGGTATTTATGGCAGGGCTATTTACGGTCCAGGCAGATCATCCCCATGACGGTGTGCAGAGGACCACTGCCTCTGTGCATGGCATGTCCTGCCTCTACTATTCACCCTCAAGGATGGAGACTCCGAAGCAGAAAATCACGAAGAGCAGTTTTTTTAGCTGCCGCTGGCAAACAACCGAGAGTTGACTCTGTCATGCTTGGAAAAGCTATTGCAGCAGTAGGGTGATCTCATTAAAATCATAAAATAAACTAAAGCAATCAGCACTGCATCCTTGGAAAGCTGGAATAAGGCAGGAGTTCAGAACTTGCTGGTAAGCCGAAAGCTCCTTTTTCACATGGAGGAAGAAAAGATTCCAGCTCTTCTGCTTACCCTTGTGCATCTGAGTGCACGCCTACCTTTCTAATCACATCCCTTGCTTCTCCGGCACAGGTGCGCACGAGGTGATCAGTCCTGATACATTAAGAAGTCAGCATCACCCAGCAACTTTCGCCTTCGGGGTATACCCAACAGAAAAAAAACTTACGTACGTTCATGAGGAGACCTGTACGAGAATATTCATAGCAGTGCTCGTCATAATAGCCTCAAACTGGAAACTGCAGAACAATCGTCAATAGTAGAATGGGTAAGTAATGCCGCGCTGGAGAATTCATGATCTTCACCTTTGCACTCAGTGCAGTTGGAGCTCACAGGCATGACTCTGAGTAATGGCGGCCATACCCGAGGGTGCGCACTGTAGGCCGCCATGTTTGCAAAGCCTACACGTGCTACCTTAATACGCTCTTCGGACTCAAGCGAGTGGTTACCCCCGGGGGTACGTGGTGTGACCGTGCAGGGGGCAGGAGGGAGCTGAGGTGCTAGACACGCTTGGGTTTTTCAATCTGGGGGCTGGTCTCAGGGCTATAATCAGGTTGGAAATCTCACTGAGCTGTACCTTTAGGTGCACTTCTGTATGCCTATGATAATTTAATAAAAATTAATTGGACAAGCACAAGGCTTCGGTTTCCCGGCATCATCCCAATCATCAATGACAACATATCTCATGCTTAAACATTCGTTATGAGGGGAGATCTCACGTTAAGTGTACTTGTCACAAGAGAAATTTTAAAAATGTCATTTAGTCATTTTTAAAATTTCTCTTGTGAAAGTAGGAAAAGTCCTCAGCATCAGACTATGACAGAGGCCTAATGACTGTAAATTGCAATGCAGGAACTGTAGAGTAGCAGCAAAGAGTTAGGTGGTAGAAGGATGTGTTCTGTGGCTAATAGCTACAGTAGTTCTACAATAGTTCTGTGGCTAATTGAGGAAAGAACTTGAAAAGTAGAGGAAAGGAAGTGAGAAGTATGTTAAGTCCCTTCATGAAAAAAACAGAAATGTCCCCATACCAACAACGTCCCACATCAGCGCACTTCACTAGCAAAAAGAAGGTCACGCGTCAATGCAAGAGGGAACCAACCCATGGAATTTCTTCCCTCCTGTGCAAGTCATAAACAATATCATCACATTCTTATTCTGAGAAGCAAGGAGAAGGTAAAAGTAATTGCTTTCTTTTGCTTTTCCTGTTGGTAACTGGTTCCAAATCCTCAGATGGAAACAGGAAAACGTGTCCGAGGGCTGTGGGTAGGATCCCTGAACCCAAAAGGAATTGCCCAGAGCAATGACAAAGGTTGATGGGCATGGTGGCTGGAAAGGAGTGTGGTGCCACCTCCATCTGAGAGCACTGAACCAAGGCCTAAAGAAAAGCAAGTAGAGTCCAGCAATAGAGTCAGGGAGTGAGACAAGGACTTTGGGGAAAGATGACTAAGAAGCCAGCAACTTCCCCAATTCTCCTGTGAGGCAGGCCCTGATGCCAACTCCTTGGGGTCATGTCCATTGCCCAGCACCCAGACCTTCAACATTCCAGTTCCAGACGTGCAACAGATGAAAGTCCTCAAGTGCTGGAGGTAGAAGAGACGGGGCGAGCGTTCTAAGGGCCATAAATGCCTAAGACAGCTGCGCATCATTTTATGCATGCACAAGAGAAAAATCTCTGAGGAAACTGTGACGAGGATAATGAGACTCCATTGAGTTAATTCTTCCTCCAAAGGACAAAGAACTCCTTTGGAATAAGCTGAGTACCTTTGTAACCCACGGATCTGACTACTCCTTCAGATCCCTTTCCCCTAAAATGTTGTTTCTCACACTTTCAGCCTCTATGAATACCCTGGAGATCTTGTCAAAATGCAGATTTTGCTCTGTGGCTCTGGACTGGGGGCCTGAGATTCTGCATTTCTAACCAACTTCCGGGTGATGCTAACGCTGCTGGTCTAAGGACCCCAGTTTGAGTGACAAGGTCCTAAAACAGGGATTTTTTTATTTTTAAGTGAGCATAGAAGCCTGACAGAATTCTCTTACTGATCATTTCAAAATTTATTTGAGTATACCTTAATCATCTCTGGAAGACACAAAGACACTATCAAAAGGGATGGTGGGGGGTGGACATGGCCTGACAGAGGGTAGGGGTGGGAGAAACACCATTTCCTGCATACAACTTGTACTTTGTGATTCATGAGCCATGTGAAGATATCCCCATCCTAGAAATTTAAAAAATTAATTTACAACAGGGAGGGAAAAAAAAAACAAGAATTCATTTATTGTATCTGGTTTGTTCCTAGGGAGTAAAGCAGGCACCAATATAATCTGTCTCAACACTTTGATTCATTCCTTAACTTGGTAAGTCAGGCCAGCTCCATTGTGTGGAGACCTAATTAGTATCCAGGAAGCGCGAGGCTTGATCACAAAGGTCCCTCATCCTATCCAGCAGGCCTTGAGGGTGAACGTCCTCACGGCGATGTGGGGCGGTTTCAGTGACTAATAACTGAGGGCAGGCTGCATATTTCAATGCAAGCACGTATCTAAGATATAATTCATTAATAAGATAAAGAAGCCTGTTAAGGTTACAGCTCCTTCCAAGTCACAGATTTCGTGGTGTTCCTCACAGTTGGAGCAAAACTAAGATTCAAGAAGAGGCCTGACACTCACAGCCCTGAAGTCTGAGGGGGAGAATGAATACTTCGTTGGAGGAGGGCATGTGTCCTTAAGTTGAACAACTGACTTTCAGATACTTTTTTTTTAAAGATTTTATTTATTTATTTGACAGACAGAGATCACAAGTAGGCAGAGAGGCAGGCAGAGAGAGAGAGAAGGGGAAGCAGGCTCCCCGCTGCCCAGAGAGCCCGATGTGGGGCTCGATCCCAGGACCCTGGGATCATGACCTGAGTTGAAGGCAGAGGCTTTAACCCACTGAGCCACCCAGGTGCCCCCAGATACATTTTCAGACAGTGATTTCTTCAACTTACAATTTCTTCCTAAGTGGAAAACTTTATTTAAAAGAGTATTAAAAGTGTTGGATATTTATTGGTGTATTTTTCATGAAGGACGGTGTGCAAAGTACACAAATCAGAAGTAGATATAGATCAGTGGGATTCCAGCAGATGAACACACCGAAGTAAAAGATTCAAGAACTAGAATGTTTTCAGAACACCAGAAAGCACTCCTTAGGCTTCCTTCCAGTCACTAGCCCCCACCCCTAGGCAACCTCTTTTTGGACTCTAAGAACATAGTAGTTATGTCTGCTTTTGAATTTATGGAATGGAATCATACTATTGTACTTCTAAGATGTTAATTAGCACCCTCGTGGTCCCCTGTTCTAATCAGTAAATGGTACATCTCTGCCTCTATGCTCAGACAGGGGTGGCCTTGAGTGTCTGGCTGATGAAGTCAGTGACCAAAGTACATCCCTGAACCACTGTGTGTGTGTGTGCATGTGCGTGTGTGTGTTTCCAAAGAACTGCTTGAGGGAACATCGCGCCCCCAAATTACAACACCTCTCTATAAAAGGCCACATCCCAGGACAGCATCTTTATCTCGATTCTCCTTCCAAGTCATCAATTTTAAATTACCACGTGACCCAGAGGCACTGCAGATCCCAGGTCCGCAATCTCTTCAGAATCAGGAAAGAGAGCGGAGAGGATCAATCTTCCCCTTGTCGGCAAAGCCCGAAACAACAATATCCCTGTTAACCTCGTTAGGAAGAAATCCCATTTTCTCATGCTCTGGGGAGGAGAGTGCCTGCAGCCCCTGAAATTAGATTATCTTCTCTGCTGGTGCAAGGTGGGGCAAGAGCAGGGGTGACTTCATTTTGGATTTAGTGGGTGACTAAGTGGGGCACCTGAGAGATGTCCTTTCGGTGCGGACACTCTGGGCAGGGAAGATATATAAAGTGACACAAAGAAGACTTCAGAAGAAAACGCTATAAAGGCAGTTGATGAAGTTGTTGACAGAACACAGACTTGGAAATCTAGTTTTGTAGTATGGGTGTCAGGAATCAGTGCTATTGATGACCACACAGAGGATATTGGATGCCGAAAGTAGAGCAGCATCTTTACTTTCTCATTTTTTTCCCTCAGAAAATCTCTCTGGCTGAAATCTACCTCACTCCATGTCAAACCCAGCAAGACTGAAGAGATTATAGTAACCATGGGGAAGGATCTGAAGAACAAGAACACATTTTATCATGGCAGGAGAGATGAAAGCTTCCTTCACAGTCCAAAATAAAGTTGTTAGGGCTCTGGAATGTAAGGATCTAATACAAAGTGTTCACCTGTGTGAAGTCCTATTATAACAGCCGGATGTATGTTACAGAGCCTGGTATCTTGATTGGGTAACATATCCTGTCCTAGTTGAGGCCATGAGAACCTACTGGTGGTGGCATGCCACTTTTACGAAAGGAAGCTGAGGTAACTTGCAGAGCTTTCAGTCAGCAAACATTCACAGGTGGCATGAAGCGGGGTGCAGTCCCCAGTCTCAGGAAACTCATCATCGGCTGGGAGATGAGCATCACCTGGGAGACTGGGCTAAAGGGCAGAATCCCGAGCCCCTCCGCACTCCTGAATCAGAACCTGCACCGGAGTGGGATTCCAAGGTGGTTTACACCCACATTTAAACTGGAAAAGCTTTGAGCATAAATGGCACTCTAGCTCAGTTATTCTCAACCCTGGCCACACATTAGAACTTACTGGGAAACTTAAAAAAACCCTGGTTACCAGTAGAGCTGTATGTCACAAGAGGACCTGGGCTGGGAACATGAAGGGGGAACAGCACTGGTGTATTCCAGAAGCTGCAAGTGGAGCTGAGTGACGGAGAGAGTGGTGGGTGTAAGGTCAGCAGGATAGGCTGTTCCAAGGTAACGTTCAGGCCACTGGAACTAGTAAGGACTTTATCTGATGGGAAGTCATTGGTAGGTTTTGAGCTGGGACCAGCTTGTAAGCATTCAGAATAGGAAAAAAACTCAAGTATTAAAAAGCAAAACAAGGGACACCTGGGTGGCTCAGTCGGGTAAGTGTCCGACTCTTTTTTTTTTTTTAAAGTTTGTTCACTCTTTTTTTTTTTTTAAGATTTTTTTTTTTTTTTTGACAGAGAAAAATCACAAGTAGGCAGAGAGGCAGACAGAGAGAGAGGAGGAAGCAGGCTCCCTGCCAAGCAGAGAGCCCGAGCCCGATGTGGGACTCGATCCCAGGACCCTGGGATCATGACCTGAGCCAAAGGCAGAGGCTCAACCCCCTGAGCCACCCAGGTGCCCCAAGTGTCCGACTCTTGATTTCAGCTCAGGTCACGATCTCGGGGTCCTAGGATCAAGCCCTGCTTTGGGGCTCCACACCCAGTAGGGAGTCTGCTTGTCCCTCTCTCTCTCTCTGCTCCTCCCACCTCTCTAATAAATGAATAAAATCTTTTTAAAAAGAAACAAAAGACCCCAACATACTGAGAATGGTTAGTCTATTAATGCAGTGTAGAAACCAAAACTTTTTTAGGATAACAGAGTTCACAGAGAAAAATGAATTAAGTAAACCCACAGGTTGAAGTCCTTACCTTACAAGATCAGTCAATCATCTGGCAGAGTGAGGGAGGAGGAGGGAGGAAGAGGTGGAGGAGAGAGATTTCGAGAGAGAGCGCCACCCCGCAGATGGGAGATTATTTACAAGGGAGCACATTAAATTGGACACCCTTCCCAGGCTACTTTTTGGGCTGCTCCCCCTCCACCCCGAACACTTCCTCTACTACATTTTTGCCAGACCCCCAGTAATGGTCCCCTAAGCGAAGTCACCAAACATCAGTTAGACGAGCTTAGGTAGAATCCATGGCCATGACTCCGGTCCTCTTCCTAAAATGGGCCTCCCTCCCATCTCCCTCAAAATCACAATTCTGGGCTGGGGGTGGGGGGCGGGCGTCGTGGCAGAGCAAAGTGAGGGTTGGAGAAGGACATGGTGCAAAGTCTGGGAGATGACTTTCAAGGACTGTTAAATCCACCAAAGACAGTAAATAGCCTCTGACCCAGTTTTCTGCACTTCATAGATTTGGAAATGGAAACCCAGAAAAGTGAAGCATTCTGTTTGTCTGTTCACTTGTCATCAGAAATGTAGAGCTAGTTTGTGGCCAGATCCAGTCTAGAGCCCAGGCCATCCATGAAATTGCCTGAACTCTGAGGAGGGCAAAACCCCTTCTTCATGAATGTGGTTTGCCTCCAGAGAGCCTGGCATTCTCCCAGCCCTGAACCTATAGTGTGGATGTCTGCCCTTGTCCCTGTCCTTGCAGCTTCTGTGACTATCCCAAAGATTCTCACTTGAGTCAGGACAAATCCAAGAAACACATGGCGTGTCAGAGGCCCTTCAGAGGTTTTGGAGTATAAAGAACTCTTAACTGGTGGAGGAAGTTCCAGGCATTCTCCGACTTCATGGATCTGAGCCATTTTGGCAGACCAGCAGGAAACACCAGGAACCAGAATTATAAGTCCCTTCATGGAGGTGGCTGCCAGGCCAAGAAGGTCCCCTGGGGCTTGACATGATCCCCGTACACCCCACCAATAAGCCCCAGCAACCAGCACATAAGCAGCAGTCTTCCGCAGACTTGTATATAATGGCCCCCATAGTCAGGCAAATTCTGGGCAAAAGCAGTGTGTTTGGACGCCCCACCCCCAGCCCCAATGCTGGAACCACTCAGGACCCACTACCTGGGCCCTGACTCTGCTCATGCTGCATACCAAGTCCCTCCACAACGTGCTGGCTTCAAATAATAAGCATTTATTAAATCCACTGAGTCTGTGAATCAGCGAGAGTTTCTGTTCTGGGCTATCTAGACGGTCTCACTCACATGTTTGGTAGTTGGCCTGGCAGGGGAGCAGGGTCTCAGAGGCCACAGTTGAGATGATGGTCTGCTCCGTGAAGAAGCCCAGACCAGCCTGGGCTTCTTCACACTGTGGCCTCAGGTTTGCAAAGAGCACCAAGACAGGGCAAACCCCAAAGGGAGGACAGGGGCCCTCGAAGATTCTATTTGTGTCATTATTTGCTACCCAGATTCAAAGGGTAGGAAGATAGACTCCACCTCTTGCTGGGAGAAGCAGCCAAATTAACTTGCAGAGGGAGTACATACAGAGATGGGAGGAATTTGTGGCCTTTTCTGCTATCAACTAAATGAACCATACTACCTGTGGCAGAAGAAATGCTCTCTAGGAGGCTTTGTCCAAAGTCCTCTGAGCGTAAATGTCCTTCCTCCGCCCACACATTATACAGGGCTTCTCTTCCTTGTTCCCCACAATCATTTGCTTTGCGTCTTCAGTGACCGGATCCCACAGAGACATCACAATATTCCAACATGAGAAAATTCGAATAAAAATTGCTGGCATCCTATATTATCTCTTGATTTATATATTACATCCTCACACTGGTTATTTTTATCCTCGGGGGCATGCATGCATGCACCAAGTAAAACTTTTAAAATGTATTGTTTTCCTATTAAATATATTTTACGGGACACTCTTCCTCAGAGAGCCTGCTGGTGGACAGTGGCTTTCTGCCAAATAGCAACGTCACAAATATTTATCGAATCAACGTGCTGTGAGACAGTAGCAGACTACATTAGAGATATAATGCTGGGCTGGTTATTTACTGCATGTATTGAATAGTTTTCACATATCAACACATGGATGTTTAAAGGTCATGATTGCATTTACATTTGAGTCGTTTAAAATAAGAAAGCCATAACCGGGAAACTCAACAATATATTTTTCTGGGCGCGCTCCATTTTCTCTCCGGCCAAGTCCTCCAGTATTCTGATGACACACAACTGAGCATGCATTCTAGGGTATGGGAGTGAGTTGGTGTCAAAGAGGCTGTGATTGTTTTTTAATGTGACAGGTTTCTAAGAAGAATTCGGTTTTCATTGGTACTGGTGACATTTGATATGTTTATGTTTGGAAAGACCTGACTTTGGTATTTCTCCTCTCTGTGTCTAAAATTTTATGAAATAGCTCAGTCACTTGAAGCCCATCTATTCTACTCATAAAGAGAAAAGAGAAAAACCACCAGGAATCTATTCCAAATGCTCATCTCTTAGAACCAGCTTTCTAGGTAGTGTGTGAATTCACCCTCTGCCAAAAGCAGCCATGAGGGCTGCGTGGGTGGCTCAGTTGTCGGTTAAGCATCTGACTCTTGATTTTGGCTCACTTCATGATCTCAGGGTCATGGGATCAAGCCACGAGTTGGGCTCTGTGCTGGGCATGGAGCCTGCTTAAGGTTCTCTGTCTCCAGGGCACCTGGGTGGCTCAGTGGGTTAAAGCCTCTGCCTTCAGCTCAGGTCATGGTCCCAGGGTCCTGAGATAGAGTACCTGCATCGGGCTCTCTGCTCAGTGGGGAGCCTGCTTCCCTCTCTCTCTCTCTGCCTGCCTCTCTGCCTACTTGTGATCTCTGTCTGTCAAATAAATAAATAAAATCTTAAAAAAAAAAGATTCTCTGTCTCCTTTTCCTCTGTGCCTCCTATCCACCCCCATCCTGACAGCTCTCTCTCGTGCTAAAAAAAACAAAAGCAAAAACCACCAAAAGCATCCATGAGCTGTATTAGCTGCCCTTACAGGTCATCGGGAGGTGCCCCATTTGTATGTGCACGGAGGTAAGTGTATCTGGGCACATGCATAAGAGAATATTGTTTCCTTCCAATGTCAAGCCACACAAAGTCCCAGCCTCTTTGGAAACACGTCCACTTGAGTGTAAATATGTCATGAATGATAAAACACAAGGTTTGCCAAACTTTTACTATAAAAGGCCAGATAATGAGTTTTGGGCTTCTTCTTTGTTCTCTTCCAACTGCTCGGGTGCACAGTTATGACAAGAAAGCCGCCACAGACAATGCATGAGCACATGATGCTGTGTTCCAATGACACTTTATTTGTGGACCCCAAATTAGGAATTTCGTGTCCTTTCCACACGTCATGAAATAGTATTCTTTAAAAATAAATGTTGCCACCATCTGCAAATGTGAAAACCATGGTTGGCCCTTGGCAAGTAGAGAAACAGGCTGTGGGTCAGATTTCGGCCATGAGCCATAGTTTAGAGACTCCTGCCTTGGTACATTCATGAAGGGAGCAGTCATCTGACAGAGGACAGGGATTCCAGGCTTCAGTTCTCCCAACTCCGTTTTGGCATGTCTCTTCTCTCTATAAATACATTTATCTGGGAAAGCTGATTTCTTAAGAAAAATTTAAGCGATTCTGCTTCTATATATAGCCGCAGGGAAGAATTGCTTCTTTGTGCTTCTGTATGTTTTTAAGTAAAGATAAAATCCATTTGATAGCAAATTAGTTTTCTCTTTCTTTATTTGCACATCATTTCGTGGGTTTAGGTCTCTCCCTTTCCTTATTTATTCTTTACAAAGCTCTGGATTTCTTTGTCTGAGTGATGGGACAATGATCAGTGAATTGGCAACATGAGTAATAAATCACTAAGTTAAGGAACAAAACTCATTCCGATAATGGCAGCTCATTCCTCCATTCCAGAATCAGCAAATTTCATCCTACAAGACCTTCCATTACGCATTGAAGTCCTAGCCCTGTATTGTCTTTGATTATAGTATATCATAAAGACCTGTGTTCAATCTGTTCCTTTTTGATTTTCCAATTTAGATCTCAAGAAGTGAATAAAATCAATGTCAGCATTTTGACAGTGGTAGTACTTCAGACTTTGTTCAGCATTTTTTTGTAACTCACGTCACTCTGTATTCTGATGATACATGGAGAATGTTTTGCGGTGTTTGCATTGGTCTCATTGGATCGAAAGTTTCTGTCTGATAGGGAGGAGGCTGAATGCCTCCATGTCCAGATAAAACTGCTCCCCCCTCATTTCATTCCAGATGAATTAAACTGGTCTGAGGAATCTTTTAATGTTATTTTGCCATCCGATACCTTCAGATTTTTTTTTGATAAAAATATCATACTGGTTTTACTTAATAGCAGTTTTAACTTTTTAAATGGCTGTTTGAATTCTAAACCCATTTTGATTCTCTTTCTCCATAGTTAAGGTGATAGGATGTCAACCTGTTCTGAGTGGTTAAAGGCTCCCCCAAGGTTCTTTTGAAGCACTTCCTCTAACGTATTATTTACAACCTGCTTCGTTCCTGTGTTACCACCTTAAAAAAAATTGCATAAATCTCTGTTTTTCAGTGTAAGCCTTTTCCTTCTTTGGGTTAACCATGAATTCAATTCAGCGATTGTTGGAGACTCAACGGGACACCAGGTTTGGTGCCAGGTATTGTAGAAGGTACAATATGTGTGGGATGATGCCCAACCTCAAGGCATTCACACTCCTCTTGAGGAAGAAGAGCCCAAATACCAATAAGGACCAAATGGGATAGAATGTGTGAAGTGGGTTTCAGGTGGAGGGCTCTAGATAATGGAGAGATTCTTTACTGCAGGTCTTACAGCATCAATTTTAAGCTTTAAGGGTCCTTGGCTGTTCATATTCAACTACTACTGTCATTGTCTACTTTGGTCAGATAAAATGAGTCAGCAGCATCTTTCTGCCTTGAGATCCAATAATGAAATTTTAAACCACATTAAAAATGGTATTCCTGGGATGCCTGGGTGGCTCAGTGGGTTAAGCCTCTGCCTTCTGCTCGGGTCATGGTCTCAGGGTCTTGGGATCGAGCCCCTCATCGGGCTCTCTGCTCAGCAGGGAGCCTGCTTCCCCCCTCTCTCTGCCTACTTGTGATCTCTGTCAAATAAATAAATAAAATCTTTTTAAAAAATGGTATTCCTTACACCAACCAAATATACTCAGTATTCTTGCAGGGGTGGGGTAGGCTGAAATATGACATTGTTTGAGACATGACCTATTTTCTGTTTTGACTTTATCATTTAGTGCAGTAAAAAAAAAATTGCTCATTAATTGCACAAAAAGTAAATCCACTGACTCAAAGAACTAAGTGCACCGGAGTTTGGGAATGTAAATTGAATTGCCTGTTTGACTCCACTGGCTCTCAGCTCAAAGTGGTAGAGCTAAAGCCTCGTTGTGTTGGGCCTGGGCACAGACAGCTGTGGTTATGGCAGGTGGAGAAATGCACAGGGACAGTTATTAAGGATCAGAGGTTAGAGGAAGTGACGGGCCTCACAAGTAAGTCAGCAGTGAGTAAGCAGTCAATATCTGGCCCATCTGAGATGAAGTCAGGGTAACCAGGTGTAAACAGCAACCGAAAAGCTAAACCAGAGATCCCAAGGAAAGGCAGTCTACGTGATTGAAGAAGAAAAAGCAAGCCACCAGAAAATCACTGCACCGAACCCCTGGGCCATTTGAAAGGGCTGGTGAAGAGAAAATCAAGGGGATTGTTGTTTCCAGAAGCAAACGGGAAGAACATATTCTTTCACTTGGCTTCTTTAAGACCATCACCGGAAATATACTTTTTAAAGACAGACCTTATCATTAATGAGTACTTAATTTAGCAAACTATGAGATTTAACTTTGGGGATGAAGCTTTGTCTGAGGACAGATCCTGATGTTCCCAAGAATGGCGCTCGGAACATTGTAGAAATCGAGAGTTTCCAGCTTCTAGGGGTCACTCTACGAGTATTTAAATGGCCATTCAGGAACTTGAAATTGGTAGGTATTTTCTTCTCCCTTTCCAAGCTGGCACTGCATCTTCTCTTCCTTATAAAGGACTATATGAGAGGTGTCTGATAAAAGGTATTGCTCTGAAGGAGCGCAGGTGCCGGTGGAACAGAGCCCATCACCACCAGCTCAGTCCCAGAGACCTGTGTCTACAGATCACAGTGAAACTGAAAACTGAGGGAGCCGGCCCTGTGGACACATCTAATGGACCAGCGGCTGCCAGTTTATTATTTAAATGTTTGTTCTTCCTCAGTGGTGATTTTTCCCCCCAAAAACTGGCTCAAAGCAACATAGGACCCTTTTATATAATCTCTATAGATTGTTGGTTTACTGCATAGCACTTGAAATTAAAAACACAAACGGATTCTTTGAGTGTCAGAGCAAAACAGCTTCGGACTTTCTCTGAAAATGCACATCATGGAGATTCTTATCTGGAAGGGCCTTTGTTTTCCGGCCAAGTTTGGAGGAGGATAGTCTAATAATAACACAGAGAAGCAGTCTGAGTAGTAAATGCACAGAGTTTTTCAGAGAATGTGGAGATAAAATCCAAAAGAGAAATTCTCCAAACAGTCCCCAAACCAATATATTCCACTCCTCCACCTCCCCCAAGATGAAAATGAAAGTGCAAAAGAGCAAGCCTCTGTGTATTACCAAGAACTGGTTATTTTTGCTCCATAAATAAATAAATAAATAAATAAATAACACTTGTTGGGTATTTCTGATTACTTAAAAAAAAATACACGCCAATTGTAGAAAATGGGAAAGTTCCGATAATCCCAGCACTCTAAGATAACCGTTCTTTCTGTAGACACCCATCCTGTGTTTTTTCTAATGAAAGTGTTGTCATGGTGTGTGTACAATTGTGTAGAAGTAAGTTATTCCTGAGAAGGTAGCAATGGGGAGTTCAATCTTCAAGAAACATCAACCGTAAAGGTCAACTGACAACACTTGTCACTTCCCTGATATACTTTCTCCCATGGCTTTGGCCAAATGTAATGCCTCTTGCAGGATCAAGAGAGACAGTGACACTTCAACCAATTAAGGAGAGACAAGTTAGATGCACGGAGAGTGAGGAGGGACTCAAAGGCTAGTCTCAGCCTTTTGACGCTCCCTCTGTGTTAATTAGCCCAGAAGTCTGTGAGCTGCTCATTTCATCCCCTTCTACATTCAAACCAAGCTAACTCTCACTTATCTTGGCCCCCCAAATGATCACGAATGCAAACAGAAATGTGCTTGAGAAGGAGGTGGCTAAATCCACACCAAATTTCTGTGGCATGAGGAGGTGTGCACGTGTGCAGGCGCTGCTGGGGGCACACCCTCACCTGTAACGATCACCTCAAAATAAAGGCATTTTAGCTTTCTGAAGGGCGACCAGAAGGAATCATGAACTAATTATGAAAGCTACCATTTGCTAAGTACTACCTAGGCTCTGTGCTAGTCATCCTGCTTGCATTTTCAAATCACATTTTTTTCCTGATCACACCAGTCCACCTGCAACCTCCCTCCCGCCTCCCGCCTCCTGCCCCAGGACCCATGAGTCCCCTTACAACACTCGACGGGGCACGTTTTTCCATAAGGCTTGTCACTTTTTTTTTTTAAAGATTTTATTTATTTATTTGACAGAGAGAGAGAGATCACAAGTAGGCAGAGAGGCAGTCAGAGAGAGAGAGGAGGAAGCAGGCTCCCCGCTGAGCAGAGAGCCCGATGCGGGCCTCGATCCCAGGACCCTGGGACCATGACCTGAGCAAGCCGAAGGCAGAGGCTTTAACCCACTGAGCCACCCAGGCGCCCAAGGCTTGTCACTTTTATGAACTTCATTATTTACTTGTTTGGTCGTTGTTATTACTATTATCTCTGTCCCACCATTGTCTGTTTTGCTCATCGGTGTAACCAAAGCTCCTCAAACAGTTTCTGGTACATAATAGGGGTTCATTAGATATGTGTTCACTGAATGAATGTGTGAATGCTTTACTTCTTCATCTTCACACCAACACTTTGAGATTGATGTTATCATCTCCAATTTTTAAAGATTTTATGCATTTATTTGAGAGAGAGGAAGAGAGCGAGCAAGAGAGAGAGCACACATGAGCGGGGCTGTCAGGGTGGGCATAGGGAGGTGGAGAAGCAGGTTCTCTGCTGAGCAGGGAGGCCCAACTCAGGGCTCAATCCCAAGACCCTGGGATCATGACGTGGGCCGAAGGCAGACGCTTAACTGACTGAGCCACCCAGGCGCCCCAATCATGTCCATTTTAGAGAAGAGGAGGTTGCAAAGGAGGTTGCAAAAACTGACCTAGGGTCACATAGCTAGTAAGTAATAACATTTTGGTTTTGGAATCCAATCTCTCTCGAACCCAAATCTCGTACTTTAAAGAGTGGTCCCCAGACCAGTGCTGTTCCATGAACTGTTACGATTGAGGGAAGTGAAATTGAGAGGGAATCTTTGGAAACTTTTAGAACAGTTTGACATTGCTGCAACATCTATGAGAGCGTCTATCGGTGGACTGGTCTCATGGAACAGGGCGCAGAGCACCTTGGCTGTTGTCACCCACGCCTGGTGAGTCACATATGGCGCCAGCTGCACACGAGTCATTCACGGTAAGACCACATTACACTACGTCGTATTTTAGGATTACTCTGTCACCTGTAACTCTAAGTCTATAAGAATCAGAAACAATTTAGGAATTTATTTCTTTTAATAATTTTTCAGTTTTTACAATGCTTTAACTCTTAGGGATTCGCATGATTAACTAAATTAAGGAAGTAAATTTTGATGCTGAATTACATTTGACAAAATAAGCTTTACTGGGCCATTTTTGTCAAGAAGATAAACCATTTATGATGGCAGCAGGAGTAGTAAATCAGATGATGCTAATCAAAGTTGAGTCCTGAAAATGGAAGGCCAAGAGGAGTTTGTACTAGTTTTAATCGCAAGTATTTTCCTTCAAGTGTTAAGTTCAGGCCTGCAGCCATAACTGATGATAAAGTGCTTCAAACAGAGTGTATTAGTCGTAGAAATTTTCTAGCTAAGAAAGACAATAAAAATATCAAATTGAGAGCAGCATTTACAAGCCAAGCATAAGAAAGAAAGGGTATTGAAATAAGAAGCCAACAGAAGCCAATACTCAATTTTTCACATATAAACACTAGTGCTATGTGGGCTTCTTTTTTAAAGATTTTATTTATTTATTTGAGAGAGAGAAAGCATGAGCGTGGTTAGGGGCAAAGGGAGAGAGAGAAGCAGACTCCTTGCTGAGCAAGGAGCCTGATGCAGGACTCGATCCAGGACCCTGGGATCATGACCTGAACCAAAGGCAGACGCTTAACCAACTGAGCCCCCCAGGTGCCCCATCTGTGCAGGCTTCTTATAATGGAGCCCTTCAGTTTGTTAAGACCCCAAATCCATATATAATTGCCAACGCATCAGAGAAAGACACAACAAAGATACTTGCTTGGAAATGTTGGGTGAATTGGTGGCAAAGAAGGTAGTGCAGGTTTCACTTTCCAACGGGAGGAACAGGCTAGTTTATGAAAGAGCGACTCATAGAAAACATAAAATTGCGAAGTGTTTCCCATTGCAACTTGGTATCATTAGCAAATAATTAGTATAGCAACTTTTAGCAGATGTCTGATTTCAGCAGGATGGAAATATTAAGAAGAATTTTTTTTGTCAACCTCATTGCTGAAAATGCACCTTGCTCTGCACTGTAGAAAACTGGGAAAGCGAATGTTTCATCTGATAAAACATTGCCAATAAACGTGGTCAGCAGATGAGGTGTCATGTGAAAGTAGCGCTCCGTTTTGTTTGTAAGTAGGCTCCATTCCCGGCACAGAGTTGGAACTCACAGTCCTGAGATTGAGAGTCACACGCTCTACCAGCTGAGCCAGCCAGGCACCTCTGGAAGTGACACGCTGATAAGTCAGTTGCAATCACAAAACAAAACAAAACAAACAAACAAAAACCCAAAACAAACAAACAAACAAAAACACCCCACAAAAAAACACATTCTGAGTAGTTACTCACATTAAGGTGTGTCTAGAATGTAAATCAATGGACTTTCCTTCATCAAGAAAATCTTGCTATGAAAATGTCAACTGAACCAAACAGTGGGCTTAGTGACATGGTAAATCTGAGATTACATTTAAACTAATGCATTATGGGACACTTGGGTGGCTCAGTTGGTTGAAAGTCTGACTTTGGCTCAGGTCATGATCTCGGGGTCCTGGGATGGAGGGCTGTTGGGCTCCCTGCTCAGTGGGGAGTCTGCTTAGCCCGCTCCCTCTGCCCAAAATCTCACCCCCCCCACTCATGCACACTCGACCTCTCTCTGTCGCTCAAATGAATAAATAAAATCTTTTAAAAAGAAACTAATGCATTACACTTCAGGTTAGTGTCTATATTTTGTGATAACATAGAAGCTGAACATAAATAATGATTATTGCATACTGGGTATGATGATAAGCAAGAGAAAAGTTTATCGAGAATGTTTACACTACAGAATAAACTCTCAGCATTTCTGCAAAATAGGAAACCAGTTTAATCCAACTTTTTAAAGGTAGGAATTAAACAGCCAGTTTGATATTTTTATATTATATTTTCACTATATTTATGATCTGAGCTCTGTGCTTACCCCATGCAAGGACATTGTGTGACTTGTTTTTCGATGGCAGGTAAGATCTAAAAACCAAAACAGAAGTTAGAACCTTGGAAGAACAAAATTCGTACAGATTGTTATGGCCTACTTCATAATTTAACAGTTATCACAGACCTGGGTAATGATCTCGATATTGCATAATCAGCAAAAAGTTTTCTTTGAAGACCTTACAACTCTGATAGAACATTTTGAGTTTTATTTTCCTTCAAAAAAAAATCACACATGGGAAATTCATGGATCTTTAATGCCTCCCTTTCAAAAAAAAAGAGAAAAATTCAGTTATATTTTATAAGATTAATTGTTAGAACAGGCTGCTGATGAAAGATTGAAGATGAATTTTGAAAATACAGCATGACTTAGTTCATCTTGGATAAAAGTTAAAAAAAATATTCCCCAGCTTGCTGAAACTGCCTTAAAATACTGTCTTCCCTTTCCCAAAACACACTTATGTAAGATTGATCTCTCTACTATGAGTGTTATTAAAACAAAACATAGAAACATTTTATTTTTTTTAAAGATTTTGTTTATTTATTTGACAGAGAGAGATCACAAGTAGGCAGAGAGGCAGGCAGAGAGAGAGGAGGAAGCAGGCTCCCCACTGAGCAGGGAGCCCAATGTGGGACTTGATCCCAGGACCCTGAGATCATGACCTGAGCAGAAGGCAGAGGCTTAACCCACTGAGCCACCCAGGCGCCCAACATAGAAACATTTTAGATATGCATTATGCCCTGTGAGTAGTCATGTCTAGATTAGCTAACGAGCAAGAAGGAGGCCTCGTTCCTTACCTCAAAACTGCAAATATTGGTACATACGATGTCTGTTCAAAAATGTATATAGGCATTTAATATAAGGAATTGCCACTTTGCTCCACTTTTGTTTAGTTGTGACTATAGCATAACAGGAAGTTATATGTGATGGTGATTATATTCATAGTCTATATGCACATTTTCATAAACAACATATATGCTTTCTGTGCTTCTCTTTTTTGTTTTATTTGCTTTGGTTATATTTATTCAAATGTAATTTTATGTCTGTTGAATCTAATAAGACAGACTTGAATTTTATGTCTTTGTTTCTTTTTTCTTTTATTTTTCTATGATTTGGGTTTTATTGCATTTTTACAAACGTATTGGTTTGCTGTGGGCTGAAAATCTTTTAAATATCTAATCCTTTACCACAGACAGCTTGAGAAGCACTGCCCTAACTGCCTCCACTTCAGGACCACGTTGGCCTAGCGGGGCATCTGCCTCCATGACGGTCCTGTAGATTTGGGCTGATGCAACTCACTCACTGAATCTCCCTGAGACTTTGGATCCAATGATTTAGCACAAACTGTTCCCTGGCATCTGTGCACTCAGGACCTCCTGAGCCCTCTGGAACCCTTGAGTCTTATTCTAGGACCCCAACCCAAAAGAAGGCATGACAGAGTCCTTCAGGCTGTTGGGACATGCTGATGGAAATATCTTTCCTTGTCCCTTAAGCACATAGATGGAATTGTGTTGAGCCAGGGCAGGCGAGGTGGACTGAAAATCAAGTTGACAAGGAGAAACATGATAAGAATAGAGCAGAGCCTAATTATTAATGACAAGGAAGCTTGCCAGCAGGAAACAAGCGACCTGCTGGGCCTTCTGTTTGATTTCTGTTTGGTTTGGCTTCTGTTTCCACATTCTAGTCTGTGCGAGGCCTTCAGCGTGCCCTTGTCTCCGTGGAGAAATGCTCAGAGATTTGGTAGTAGAGTCTCTACACTCCAGAAAACATACACACAAAAACAAATCGTCTACAACTGCACCCATGAGCACTCTCAATTCTGTATCATGGGACACCTCTTACCAACCAGGCACTTGAGAGAAATCGGGTCTTTCTTTAATCTCTACAACAACCTCATGAGCTGAATATTCTTAGCCATGTCTTACAGATGAGATGAGTAAAGCTCCAAGAATTTAAAGAAATTTTTACCAATCCATCTACTGTTCTCCTACTATGTCATCATCCCACCTTGGCTTCCCCCACTGCCCCGCATCATTTGCCTGAATTCTGCTGATCTTTCATGACCCAGTGCCAAACCTGTGGTTCTCAGTTTGGGCTTTATCTCAGAATCACCTGAGGAGTTACTGCTCTCTGGGTCCCATTCCCAGGGAGTCTGATTTCATTGATCTGGGATGTGGCCAATTAACATAGTCACCTCGCTTTCAAGAATTCTAAGTAATTCTAAGGTTCCCCCAAAGTAGAACACCATCGGCCCAGTCTCTGAAGGCGAGTTAGATGCCCCTTTTCTGTGGGCCCATGGCACCTTATTTTTGTTTGGTCATTCATTCATTTACTTTGTACTACCTGTTATCAAATTTAACTTCACAGTATTCATATTGCCTGTTGCCCCCTGTAGATTTTAAAATCATTGAAGACAGGGAGTTCCCTGTTCACATTTGTTCGTTCATTCATTCACTAACTTAGCAAGTATGCATCGAGTACCTACTGCGAGTCAACCTCTGCTCTAGAACTTGGCAATACAAATGTGAGCAAGGTGCCACATGCACCCAGAGTTTAGTGAAGGAAACAGAAAGTACAAAGACAATACATGTGTTCTTAAATATGCAGCAGAAGGATGCATTTGGGAGAAAGGTCTCAAGGGAGGTAAGAGCCCTTTGGGCAAGAGATTCTTGGGTCCCCACTCTCTTGAGAGGAACAAGCTGCATATTGGCATGGCCTAGTACAAAATGGAAATGCAAAGCCCCTCGTTCAAAAGGCAAGAGACCTGTCACCGTGTTGTTTATTTGCTATTTAATGCCATTCTAAAAAAGAAAAAGTAAAATTTTAAATTATTGGCATGGATTTTTATCATTCATCTTTATACCATGCAGTGCCAGTTTTAAATGCAAATATAAGGGGGGCCTGGGTGGCTCAGTGGGTTAAAGCCTCTGCCTTCGGCTCAGGTCATGATCTCAGGGTCCTGGAATCGAGCCCCACACTGGGCTCTCCGCTCAGCGAGGAGCCTGCTTCCCCCTCTTTCTCTGCCTGCCTCTCTGCCTACTTGTGATCTCTCTCTGTCAAGGAAAGAGATAAAATCTTTAAAAAAATAATAATAAATTAAAAAATGCAAATATAAGAGCTTTTCACTCATATGAAGGATCACTAAAATTACACAATTCCTATTTTAAAACCAGCATGTGCATTTGTATTTCATTCTTACTGGAACAATGGAAAGCCTGCACAAAATCAACTCAACAGTTTTTTATTTCACTTCTTGATTTGTGCGTTTTCTACCGATGGTCTGTACCTTCAGTGTCCTGATGAGTAAGGAAGGAGAGATAGGAACAGGAACTGTATAGTCACCTATTTCCTTCTTTCTTTCTGTGTCTTCATTTTCAGCAAAAGTGGTTAACTAATAGAGGAGAATAAATGAGTAAGAAAGGATAGGATAGGGTTTCTTGCTTGTTTGTGTTTTCTTAGACTTCCTTCTGCCTTCAAACAAGTTCTAGCGCACGTGGCAAGTGTGGCCTTTCTGGGTCATTTGCCCTCACTGCCTCCATCATAGATGTAACACATTTATTCTGTGCTTGCTCTGAGTCTCACAAAACTCCCACACATGTAGATCCAGCAGAATCCCAGGTTCAGGGGGCACTGTAAATGCTTTTGTGTTAGAGGAGACAATGAGCCACTGAGAAGGAGGAAGAGTGGAAATGCAGTGTACCTCCCCTGCTCACGTGCATGCCCACTGTCCCATCGGACTTCATTTACAAAACACAAGCTCAAAGATAAAATTATGAAGCCTTTCAAGACAGAAATAACAGAGTGTTAAATCAAGGGTGGGGCATTCTGAGCCCAGGGCCCTGGAGGACCACACAGAAGACATAATTATGAACCTGGCCCTGACCTAGAATTTGGGCTCGAAGAGGCTCTCAGTGGTCACAAATTCTCAGTGGACTTAACTCAGGGGGCATATTTCCTCAGTCCCATGGACTCCTCATGTCCCCATGAGGACTGTAATCAAAAGAGGTCCCAAGTGGGACCCTCCACAGGCAGGTCCCATGGCAGGAGTGCTATTTCCTTGTGCCTGGTTCTGAAAGCATGGCAGATGGTGACTTCTCCCAAATGAAAGATGGTGGGAGCGACAGGTCTGGGAAGACTAAAAGAGTTACTGTATCCTCAACCAAGCATACTGAACAGACTCAGTATACATTCATGAATAAATGAATGCAATGCACATACAGCAAACAAGTGGTAGTGCGAGCAAACCAATAAGAACATGTGTTTTGATGAAATGATACCTGACTTCCACTGGGAATGCAGGCCTGCATTCAAAGCCAACTCTTCCTCCAGTTCATTAAAATGTGATTTTACATATGCCCTAATTGTGTACCATTCATCTCACGCTATCACACCACACAAAGAACCACCAAGCATCGTCTTCTGTCTTCCTCTTTATATATAAATGATTTTTTAAATTACCTAAACTAACAAAATACTGAGCTCTGTGCTTTCTTGCCTCAATTACGTTTTTCATCATTATATTCCTTCTTCAACCTTGAGATTTACTTTTCTTAGATTGCATTCCCCACATCTGGGATACAAACCATTCTGTTCATACAGCAAATGCATATGATAAGGGAAATATGCATCTGTTTTAATTCTCTAAAACCCAGGCAAGATTTGACCAAACAAATCACTAGGCCATTCAAAAATCCACTTTTTTCATTGAGTATATTCATACAGAACTGGTAAGTAGTCAACACTGTGGAAGAAAATGTTGCTCACCTATTTTTTTTCCCTTGGGAACAAGGCTGAAATATTTGGATTCTATTGTATGCCTTCTTTCAGTTTGATTAGGACAGTGACTCTGTGTCTAATATGTCCCACCACCAAAAAAGAAAAATCCATACATTCACTGAAAGAAAATAACTCACTAAAAGAAAATAACCCACTAACATAGGCCTAATAGGTTCAATAAATATTAGCTCTAGTTTCTCTTTTTGCTTTGAATTTTGTGTTAAGCAGATACTTTGTACTTGGTCTCAAAAATCTCGTTGAAAACTATGACCACCTAAACTTTATAAAGCAAAAATACTTTTACTACAGTCTGAAACCTTCAGAAATTCTCCCTTCACTTTTGTAGCTTAATTCTCTCAACGCTGGGCTTTTTTTCTTCAAAAGGCAGGTCTTGGTTGACAGACCCAACTCCTATCTTGCTCCCATATGTACTTTCAATTACCTTCAACAATTCTGAGGCAATCTAATCAATAGAAATCAGCCTGATTTTAAAAGGCTATGCTAATTGCTCTAATTCCTTTTATTCACTAAACCTCCCTATATTTCACCCTTCCTTAGAAGAGAATGGTAATTTTTCTTTAGGAATCAATAAACTCTCCTAGAACCATTGAAGCTTCCAGAAAAGGCTGTCAGGTAAAATTTCTATTTTATCTTAAGTTCTTTCCATATTCATTGATCCCACTGGCTCAAAGACACAAAAACAGTACTGGATCTGAAAAAAATGAAATACAGCCACCAGAGCACAAAGTAATTAGTTAGCTATCTCCAGTACCAGTGGTTGGCCTATTTCTGTGGAGGAGGAGGGGAGGCGTTCAGGCATGATTTGTTGATTGTTTGACTGATGTGTAAAGGGCAAGCACCTGAGGGAAAATTGGAACATTCCTTATCGTTCTATCCTTTCTAACTGTGTGAAATACGTGATTTTCTATAAATCATTCTCAAAATACATTGTGTCAGTTTCAAGTATCAGAGAAAGGCAATTTAGATCAGTTCTCCAGCAATTTGTGATGAAAATTTGGTGACAAAACAGTTCAACAGCAAACAGCATTCACATTTAGTGAGAAGAAGCTACAGGCCAGCCACTTACTAGGTACCAGACATATAAGATCGATTCCTTGACTTCTAAAAGTTCACTGTGAAGTGGGGGGAATAGTGGTATAAATGATCATCATGAAATGTGCAGGCTTGGAATATAGGTATGTGCAGAGCAGGGCAGGGACACAAAGACCCAAGAGTTGATGGGGATTCAGTAGAGTGGTGAGGAGCAGAGGCTCTGGAGTTAAATGGGGTTTGAATCCTGGATCTGTGATTCACTGGGTGACTGCAAATTACTTGGCCTCTCTGGGTCTCAGTTTTCTCCTCCATTACAGTGACAAAGACAGTACCTATCTTATAGGGTCATAGTGAAGATTAAATGAGTAACTTAGAACACTGTCTGGGAACACAGCACTCAAGAAATTTATACACTATTAATATGATCAGATTATACCTAAAAGGGAGCCTGAAACTTGATCTACAAAAGTAGATGGAGAAGTATAGGCTTCACATTATAGGCATGCTTGGAGAATCCTGAGCAACTCCATGGCTGGAGAACAGATTGACAGAATGAAAATGTGAGAATAACACATGCTGATCTGGACTGTGACATACATGAACCTCAGTGCTGCTACTCACTCTCTAGCTGAGTGCCTGAGCGAGTCAGTCTGGAAGGAAAAGAGCAGGTGCTCCATGCACGAGAACAAGTATGACTCTGGGCGCATGGAAGGAAATGGTTTGACATTGGCACTGAAAGTCTGGCAGAGCTGAAGTTGTGGAAGCCTAGTATATTAAATGCATTACTCCACTCCTGCCACAATAATGCTGTGTAACAAATAATCCTCCCCCCCCCCACCCCCGAATCTTAGCAGCTTCCAACAGCAAACATTTGTTTTCTAAATCACGGGTGGGTCAGCTGAGGTTTGGCTTATTTTGGCTGATTTTTGCTGGGCCTCCACAAGTTTAGCTGGGGTTGGCTCCAGGCTGCAGACCAGTTCTGCTCCACATGTCTCACTCTGGGACCCATAACCAGCTGCATAGAGAATGTATTTCCGGGCGTGCATTCCTCATGACAGTAACTGAACCAGAGCAGAGGATCCAAGCCATGTAAGCACAGCTGAAGTCTTCTCATGTTTCATCAGCCAAGATTCCGCTGACCAAGGCAAGTCACGTGGAATGGGGAAGTATACTGTGTTCACACCACATAAAGAATTGCAGTCACGTGGCAAAGAGCATGGATATATAATTCTATTTGTGAGGAGAGGGAAGAATTAGGAACACTAATCCAATCTACCTACTTAGGGGTTTTCATTCATTCTATAGATTAAAAGATCCATGAGTGACATTATATTAAGAAAATGAAGGATTAGACCTAAATTTTAGAATGTTCATCCTGGTGACTATGTGGAAGGTGAATGGGGTGGGGAAGAACTCGAGGCATTTGGACCAGTGCTCCCTACAAGACACGGTTAGGATATCGAACTGTATGAAGAGGATAAATGTGAAAAAAATTACTAAGTTAGGATTAGCAAGACCTGGTGACTAACTGGATGTGCCATGAGGGAAGGGGGCAGGGTGGCGAGAGAAAAAAGGTAGAGATGAGTCAGAGGTTCTAGGTTAGATGAGTAGGAGGATGTAATGAGACAGGGAGAGTGTCAGAAGGGCAATTTTTCTGAGAAAAAAAGGCACAGGAAGATAGTGAATCTAATTTTGAAAAGTAGGGTGGCTTTGTAATGTGTCAGCTTGCCTAGGCTAATCTTTGTTTCCCAGAATTCTTTTCAGTGAATGTGTTTGGTTACAACTTGTCACAGGAGACATTCTGGGTGTGATTCAGAAGGCCAGTGCAGGGACACCAGGTAGCAGCTCATGCACATTGCCACTTATCTGCTGGCTCACCTGGTTGGTGTGGGTCAGCAGCTGGGCCTGCCGCTGCTCTGTCTTCCACATTGTCTACCTTCCAATTCTCTGACTGCTGGACCAGATGCATGGTTAGCCCCATGGCAAAGGATGCCAGCTTCTCCTGCAGGACACCTACATCATCCAGGTTCTAGGCATAGGCTGTGAGAGACCAGCATGGGTTTCAGTCCTTTCTCATGGATTCCTATTTGTCCTTGCATTAATAGCTATCTTCCCTTCCCAGTTGCTCACCCTGCTAACTTTAAGCTACAGAATCCAGTGTGGAGACCACAGCTTTACAGAAGTAGTTGACTAACTTCTACAAGTACAAAAGTTCAAGTCCCTGCAAGAAATCATATATATGTGATTTCCTAGTGGTTCTGTCTCTGCTCAAACCCTCACTGCTACAGATAGGTTGAGTTTGAAATGCATGTTGTAAATCTATGTGGAAATAAGATATATGGCCTATCGTTAAGAAAGAGAGAAGAAATTGGGCACCTGGGTGGCCCAGTCACTTGGGTGACTGACTCTTGGTTTCGGCTCAGATCATGATCTCGGGGTCCTGGGACTGAGTCCTGCATCAGCCCCACACTCAGTGTGGAGTCTGCCTGTCCCTCTCCCTCTGCTCCTGCCCCTGCTTATTCTCTCTCTCTCTCTCTCTCTCTCTCTCATAAATAAATCAGATCTTAAAAAAAGAAAAGAAAGGAAGTGGGCCAAAATGTAGATTTAATAGTATTGGCTAGGAAGTGGGAGTTATCGATACAGGAACAGATGTAATTCATTAGAGATTGTTTAAAGTAAAAAGAGAGACTACCTAAAGACAAGATGATAGGAAGTTCCAAAATTCAAAGATCTGGAAGACAGAAAGGAATCAGGAAAATGCAAGCAACAGTCAAAGGGATAAGGAGGGAATCAGATGTCAGGGGTGCTCTGGAAGCCACAGGAAGAAGTGTTTGAGAAGAAGAATGGGGTATCCACTGGGTGTCCTGGTTCTGCACAGAAGTCAAAGAGAATGAGAAGAGGATAAGGGGCCACTGACTTGGAGAATTCAAAGAGCTACAGTGGGTGGACAGGGCTTTGAGATAGAATCTGCTCTCAAAAGCTTAGTGAGAAGTCAAGGAATCAACAAGGCATCTGGTTTTTGAGTTTTTGAGGCATAGTGACAATGTAAAGAGATTTCCTTAGGATGACAGCAGTACAAATCCACTTATATTTGGAAGGGAGGAAGCAAATTAGAGATCAGGATTCCAGAGAGAATAAGGGTAATGGGTGTGGTAGGTGCCGGGGCACATGATAGGAAGCAGCACCTATGTACAAAAGTCAGCCTTGACCAAAACCAGTGGAGACAGGGCTTCCTCCAAGGCAGGCAGGAAAGAGGGAAGGATATGGTTGACAGTGTATGGGGATTACTTGGTGGGCATTATCTTCTTAGTAAACTAGGAAACCATGTCGTTATATCTGTCAGGACTTTATTTCTAATCTGCATAAAAGCACTACGCTCACACTTCGCTGTGGGCCCTGGAGACTGCATCTGCTCAGAGTACAGACCTTTTTCTATAGATGCTATATGGGCTAGCACCGGCGCTGCCATCACTGGAGCCTCGAAAGAAACTGAGAAGGGGTGCCTGGGGGGCTCAGGTGGTTAAGTGTCTGCCTTTGGCTTCGGTTGTGACCAAGGGTCCTGGGATGGAGCCCCGTGTCAGGCTCCCTGCTCAGCAGGGCGTCTGCTTCCCCCTCTCCCTCTGTGCTCTCTCTCTCTCTCTCTCTCTCTCTCTCTATCTCTCTGGGTGTGTGTGTGTGTGTGTGTGTGTGGTCTCCAGTAAATAAATAAAATCTTATTTTAAAAAAAGAAAGCTGAGGAGCATATGTCTGCCTTACACTTTGGGGAGATGGGAGCGCAGGAAGAGTGTTCTAAAGATTCTGGGAAGCTAAAAAAGCAAAACAAAGTCACACTCTCTGTGACTACTGAGCTAAAAGGGAAGACAATTTCCGGAGAACCGTAAGTGTCTGAAGTTGCCATTAGGAAGATAAATAGTCATTAAGTAAAATGATTTCTCAGCAATGTGAGGTTACAAATAAGAATGGAACATAAAAATTTATAATTCATTTGTTCAGTTAATTATTGAGCAAATATTTTTTAAATGCCATGTGCCAGGTACTATGCCAGGACTGTGGCAGTGAATGTAAAACTAACTGAGGTAGGCATCAAGGAGACAGTGATGGGGCGATGGTGAGTGTTTGGGAGCAGCAGGCTTAAGGGACTGAGGGGGATGGAAATAAAGGCTGCAAGTTTAGATGGAATTTTAAAGGAATGTCTCTCAAAGGAAGTGACATTTGAACAGAGCCCTGGATGTAGTGAGGGAGAGAGCTGTATGAAGTGTCCCCAAAAGCTGTTTACAGCATAGGTACCAGCAAGTACAAAGCCTTTGAGGGAGAAATAACCTTGGAGCCTTTGAAGAACACCAAAATGGCCAATGGGACTGTAGTGGGTGGCGTGGGGAGGGACAGGGGAAACGGTAGGTGGTAAGGCCATAAGGTGAGCGAGCCTCCGTAACACAGGGCGGGCCTTGTGAGCCATGGTGAGAAGACTACATTTTAAGTGTGAGGACATCTGTTAGGGAATTTTGAGCAGGAGAGTGACATGAGTTGATCATGTTGATGACTGGACACCGTGTCAGCTCCAGGCGGGCAGCAGCAGTGGAAGCAGACTAGATCGGAAGGCATTACGCTGGTTTAGGTAGGAGATACAGCAGCTGGAAGAGGGTCTAAGTGGCAGGAATCTGTCCTCATGAGGGCTGTTATCATGAAATACCGTAGGTGGCTGGCTTCAATAATATACATTTATTCCTGAGGCGCCTGGGTGGCTCAGTTGGTTATGCATCCAACTCTTGAATTTTGGCTCAGGTCATGGTCCCAGGGTCCTGGGATCGAGCCCCATGCCTGGCTTCATGCTCAGGAGGGAGTCTACTGGAGTTTCTCTCTCTCCTTCTCCCTCTGTCCCTCCCCCCATGCATGTTCACGCTCTCTGGCTCTCTCTCTCTCTCCAATAAATAAATAAATCTTTAAAAATTTTTTCAAAAAAAGATAAGCACAAAAACAAAGGCAGCAAACTAGAAAGTATGTGAAGCAGAATAAAAGCTACAAGAGTGCAGTGAAGACTGGATGGGCCGTGAGGATGGGGCATAGGAAAGGGAAGGTCGAGAAGAGATTGTTGGAAAAGTACGTGGGGGCAAGGTAATGGAGGACCTGCTTGTGTGCTTCCAACTGCATTTTGTTTAAGATTTTATTTTTAAGTAAGCTCTATGCCCAATGTGGGGCTTGAACCTACAACCCTGAGATCAAGAGTCATGCGCTCCACTGACTGAGCCAGCCAGGTGCCTCCAGATTCTATTTGAAAATATAATTCCCCTCTCGGAGAATTATCTTTGCTGGTGGCAGGTGCAGTAATTCATGATCCCTCCATCCAGTTGTAGGACAGGAAATTTTCTGATCTTCTTGGATGACTTGATTCTGGACTGCAAGTTCATGATAAGTCGGCTTCTGGCTTTTCCTGACTCCTAGAGTGGACTACTAGTGTCCTGACCCCTGACAGCCCCTGGACTCTGACTTTTACCTTCCTCGCCCTGAGAATCCGTCAAAGCACAACTTGTTTTCTCAGCTGCCTGGTCAGGATGCTGCCGTCACCGTTCCAAATGTCCTCCCAGATCAGTCTCTCATTACTATTTCATTTAGCTACTTGATGTTTTTAAGAAGACTGAAAAACTATTTTGTCCAGCTGGAACATTGTTCTAAGTCACTTCGTTCTCCTTACTGGGTGTGGAAGTTCTGCTGAGTTGCTTCTTTCAATTTATGATTTAAAAATAAAACAAAACAAAACGAAAAAGACCTGAAGTGGATGCTCGGCAGCTGAAGTCACTCCCTCTTATTCCGAGAACACTAATGGATGCCTTCTTCTTTCGTCTCAAGTGTTCAACACCGCTTGCTGCCTCCTCACTCTCAGCTGGGGCTCTCGATCCAAATTACACTGAAGTATTAGAAGAAAAGGGAACGGCTGCATCTCTCCCCTCCTTGTCGTCGTCACTGCAGCTCTACCCACGTGTTCCTCCTCTAGCATGGACAAAATGTCTCTACCCCTACTGGAGCCCAGGGGTCTGTTAATCACTGGATCCCAGCCCTTGTGCCTACTTGGTGACTTTCTCCTGTCCTTTGTCCCCTCATCCTGTAGCGCTCCTTTCTCTTTTCCAACCACATCTTCATGAAGATGTAGCCATCATGTATTTACAATGTTTCATATTAAAAAGCAAAACAACAGCCTTTTCCTTTTTAAAATTTTTATTTATATTCAACTTAGTTAATATAAGGTATAGTATTGGTTTCAGGAGTAGAATTTAATGATTCATCACCGGCATATAACATCCCCCACTCATCCCAACAAGCGCCCTCCACCCAATTACCCCATCTCCTGCCCACCTCCTCTCCAGCAACCCTTACTTTGTTCTCTATCATGAAGATTCTGTTATGGTTTGCCTCTTTCTCTGCTTTTATCCTATTTCATTTTTCCTTCCCTTCCAACAACAGCATTTTCTTAACCACATATTCCCCCTCAGCTAAGCAAAACCCCTTGAAGGACCTTTTTTTTACTTGATTCTGTTTCCTTAATCTCCCATGCCCTCACCAGCAGGTCCCAGTTATGGTTTCCTCCCCAGCACTCCACCATCTCCCTCTCCCATTGTGGTGGCTTATGACCTCCATCTTGTTAAATCCAGAGGTCAGTTCTCAAGTTTTAACATCGTTGGTCTCTCTCTTGTCTTTCAACCTTTTATGTTTTTTAAAGATTTATTTACTTATTTTAGAGAAAGAGAGAGTGAGTGTGAGTGGGGAAGAGAGAGAATCTCAAACAATTGCCCACTGAGCACAGAGCCCAACATGGGGCTCGATCCCATGACCCTGAGATCATGAACAGGGCCAAAATCCGGAGTCAGACACTTAATGGACTGAGCCACTCAGGTGCCCCTGTTCTTTTCTTTGTCTAGCATTTCCCTCCCACAGCTTTTGTTTAATTTGAGGTACAACTGCCATTTAACATTATATAGGTTTCTGGTGTATCACATAACGATTTGATATTTGTATATATTGAGAAATGATCACCACAATAAGCTTAGCCAACATCCTTCACCACACTGAGTTAGAGAATTGCTTTCTTGTAATAAGAATTTATAAGAGGTACTCTCGGCAACTTTCAAATCAAAGTATTTTTAACTATGGTCACCATGCTGTATATTACATTCCTGTGTCTTATTTATTACCTGGTTTGTACCTTTCTAACCAGTTTCACCCACCCCCTTTTTTAAACAAGCGCTTAAATGAGATGTAAATTTATATCTCTCTCATCCAACAGTTCAAAGGTACAAAGGCCAAGGCTTCCAAGAGATACGGCTTCCGACTCTCCATCCAAGGCAGCCGCCCAGCTCTACCACGTCTCAGGTGGTCATCTTCCCTGCCATTTCCGCCCATGAAAACCAAGTTCTTTTGCAAAGCCCACCTACTCTAGTAACTTGTCCTGGCTGGGAAGTCAGAATTCATCTGTCCCATCACTGTTTCTTCATCCGTTGACTATTTTTTTTTTGAAAGATGAAGGTTTCTTGTGTATTTGACACAAGTCTGGGAAAGAAAAGGATGATGGGGTCACAGGCACATCGGCCTAACGGGCTGCCAGGAGCTGGTATCCACCAGGCCCTTCCTCTGCCAGGAGGCCTCTCTGGAAGGAGCAGACAGCTCACAGATGCCCTGAATGCCCTTTGGGCCAATCACAGAAAAGTCAGGACTGTCCCTTTCTTGCCTACCTTCCTGGGCTCCCTGGGGGAACAAGCGGATACTTATCTAATCCGGGCCCAGGTCCTGCCCCTGCCTGAGGATCTCTGAGGACTGGGCACTGTGGCCAAGCTTCTCCTCGGCCATGCCCATGCCACAGATGCAGGAGACAGGCAGCTGAGCGTAGGGCCTGGCAGAGCCATCTGCCACCCAGACCAGACCCGGTCACATACCACGTTCCCAAAGTGCTCAGGTTGGCCCCGATGGCTGTGGTGGCCGCACACAGTGGCTTCTCCAGTCTGGCGGGCGCACGTGCACGTCCAGCCCAACGATAGGCACCGCTGGCATGCAGGAACTGGAGAAACCGCAGCAGCGGAGAAAAAAGCCATGCGTTTGTTTCTGGACTCTAATACATTCTGTAGCATATCATAGTTATGTGTTGCTCACTCCCTGATATGTTGTGAGTCTGGAGAGGGCAGACCCCGTGTCTTGTCCATCTCTGTGTCGTTCGCATCAGCAGCCTGGCTCCCTGCACAGAGGAGGTGCCCATAAACGTCTGCCACCTTGAACTTGACAGCTGGAGAAGTGTCAAAGCTGCGGTTGAAAGCTATAGATTCTCTCTCCCAGTCTCCAGTTCTAATCAGATAATGCTCCCTGGTTTTACCCAACTTTGAAAAAGTTACTTTCAAGGTCAGGAATGAGGGAATATTCTACCCGTTTTCTTTTATGAGCAGACACAAAGATTAGGTTTGCTTTTACCTTTTTAGTTCTCTAACATCGAGCTGATTGATGGAAGGTAGAGAAAAGTAATAAACCTTTATTCAAGACCCACCAAACCCTCTCTGGCTGCCACCTCCTTCCCTCTCTGGAGATAGATGGGGCCATTGCTATTATGAAATATACAGCAGAGGGGTAGTTTTCCAGGAATCCCTCTGCTACTCATCTACATCTTGACTACTTGATAAAGATATCACCCTCTAGACAGAAGCTGTCATCAAAACAAGCAGGCCACATAGACCTTAACTCTTTGGTTTCTTAAAGAGAACAGCAGCCTCACCATGAAAAATGGCTTTTTCCCCTGCATTAGAGAGCAAGCATACTGGGTCACCAGGAGAATTTTCAGCAATCAATTATTCATAATGTCCCATGCCACAGCACTCTCCCGTTCTTTCTTTTAGTTGAGTGACAAGTGGCCAGGGCCCAGCTGGCTGAGGGTAAAACCAGTGGGGATGACATGGCCCAGCATGGGTGTCTCGTCATCCCACAGCCTAACTCAGGCTCATTCCCATGGTGGTCTCAGGGCTCTGTGTGGAGCCACACGGTGAATCCCAGCACACGGGCTTTCAAGCCTGTACTTGGGTCAGGGTCCTGGGACACAAGGCCAGCCCAGAAGGAGCAGATGGAGAAATAAGGGCCCCCTTTGAATGGGAGGACCCATTCAAAGATGTAGAATGTTCTCTTAAGAATATTCTAGCATGATTTTCCTCATTTGGAAGAAGCATTTCCTCATGGTTCTCCCAATGTGAGAAGCAGCACTCTCCAACTCCAAGGTTGTTGACTGTGGCCTGCTGGCCTCTAGTGGCTGGGAAGGAGCCTCCCAGCTCCTGGTTCTGCCTGGCTTCCTTGTGAGGAGAGGGACGCCTGGAGGCAGCGGTTGGCACTGTCTTCCCTACTAAGCATGGAAAGGGCTTCTTGGGAACATTGGGCAATCTGCTTCTTTACCCAAACCACTATTTACCCAGATAAGAAATTTTCGTTGGCCTAGGACAAATCATGGAGGGGGCACTCGGGCCCAAACTCAAGTCCTTTGTTTCTGGGACGTGGATAATGCTCTGTGGATAAGGCTTTCCAGTTTCTCAGAGGAAAGGTGCAAAAATTGATGGTGGACAAGATGTGTTTGGAGCAGATTCTTACAAGCCTGTGAGGAGGAAGTTCAAGTGGAAATAACATGTTTGTAAACTCTAAAGAAGCACATACACTGGGCACCTGAGTGGGTCAGTCGGTTAAGCATCTGTCTTACAGCTCAGGTCATGATCCCAGGGTCCTGGGATCAAGTCCTGCATTGGGCTCCTTCTCAGCAGGAAGCCTGCTTCTCCTTCTGTCTGCCACTCCCCCTGCTTGTGTACTCTCTCTCTCTCTCAAATAAGTAAAATTCTTAAAACGTGTTTATGTGTGTGTGTGTGTGTGTATGTGTATGTATATACATATATACACACATATATATATATATAAATAAAAGTAATTACATATCCAACATTATTTTTAGAAAACAATCAGCAGTCATGTGGCCTCTGTAATAGTCTCTTGGACATTTGCAACTCCTCCAAGCTTCGGTTTGTTCATCTCAGAATAACAGTACATCCCACAGGCATGTATTGCTGAAATTATGTGAGTCAATAGGCAAAGGGCTCACTTGACCTTTTACTGTGTAGAACTGACACTAGAGATGTCATAAATTTAGCTATCATTATTATTATTATATTGTATTATTATTATCATCATCATCTAGGAGATATAGTCCCATCTTCAGTTTTATGACAGACCAGGAGACTCTTTCCCTAAATTGAAATTCTACTTCACAGTTGATAAAGGTTTTTCAAGTACCTGTAGATCCCATTTAAGTAAAGCAGCACCAATAATTCCTCCTTCTCATGTAGCTGGAACCACTGCTCTTCTAAGGGGAAGATATATTTGAAAGACCCCTCAATATGAAGATACCATAGAAGGGCTCTAAGTGGACTTTGGGAAGGTGACAGGATGGGCTTTAAAGCCCCTCCAGGCCTACAATGCCACATCACATGACTCTAAGACCTGCGTTATTGCGAGCACAGGAAAACAGCACAAGAGACCAGAGACACATCACAGCACAGGCCCTGGGTATGCCCTGTGCCACACCATGAAGGGGAACTCCATCCTTTCGTCCTCAGAGATAGGCACTCTGCTCCCTCCCAGCCACACAGCAATCCTCTCGAAACGGCACAGAGGCTGCCAGTGACAGCAGTCTCCCTCCTAGTTCCATGTGCCAAGAATGCTTTCCAAGTAGACAAAAGATTGGCATAAGGTGAAGGAAATCAAAATAGTAAGATTTTGCAGGATGGCTGGAAAAACGAAACAGACCTAAGTAAATAACTGATCGTAAACACTGGCAGGGATGATTTAGATGTCAGTCTGATTTCTGCTTGTTATAAATAATATCAATTCTTAGTATTTTGGCAGAAAATAATGCAAATGATATCACATAATTTGTCAGTTCTCTACGACAGCAGTAGAGTTAGGAGAACTCCGTGATCAGTGTGCACAAGAAAAAAACATATATGTGTGTTTGGGGACATAGAGCATACATATACTCAATTCTTCAATACGGAAGGGCAAAATAACAAACAACTGTAGTAAATGATAATAATGAGCCAGAAACTGTTAAGAAAAATTCACCATTATAAATCAGCCACAGTTCGACATGTAAGATATTTATAGTTTGGAACTACATGGCAAAAATATAATAATATCAAAATAGCTCCTGTTTCTTGAGCACTTATTGAACACCAGATGCTATGCAAAGTGATTTTCATACATTATCTCGTTTAATTATTTTTTTAACTTTTTAAACGATTTTATTTATTTATTTGAGAGAGAGAGACAGAGACAGAGACAGAGAGAGAGAGAGCATGAGTGGATAGAGGGGCAGAGGGAGAGAAAGAAGCAGGCTTCCTGTGGAAGAGGGACCCCAACACGGGCCTCGGTCCCAAGACCCTGGATCAAAACCTGAGTCAAAGGCAGAGGCTTAACCCACTGAGCCACCCAGGCACCCCTATCTCATTTAATTCTTCAAAGAGATAGTGTATTATTCCATATGACAGATGATACTACAGTTCTTACAGAATTTTTTCCTTCTCTTTCATATAATTTGCTATAACTTACAATTACACATTTATTTCCTTGGGAATTTGATTGATGTCAAACATGCAATTACAATGTATGCTTCTTGAGTACAGCAACTATCACTGTTTTGCTAAGCTTTTCTTAGCAAAGTGCTCAGCACATAGCAATAAATATTTGTTAACTAAAGGAATGAATCTCAGAGAGGTAAGAAACTTGCCCAGGGTCACTCAACTTTGGGAAATGCTGCTTTAGGACCTGTTAACTTTTGGATATACTGCATATACTAAATTGGTTTTAAATACATGAAAATATGGAGCTGAGACAGCCACCTTGAAACCATAAAAAGTCAGAAGTGATATCAGCAACATGGCTGAATAAGAGGTCCCTCATTCATATCCCCATTTTAACAACAACCTGGAATCTATTCATGGGCAAACGTGCCTTTGAGGGGTTGCCTCTTTGTTTTTTTGACTGTTTCCTTTGCTGTGCAGAAGCTTTCGATCTTGATGAAGTCCCAAAAGTTCATCTTCGCTTTTGTTTCCTTTGCCTTTGGAGACATATCTTGAAAGAAGTTGCTGTGGCTAATATCGAAGAGGTTACTGCCTATGTTCTCCTCTAGGATTCTGATGGATTCCTGTCTCACATTGAGATCTTTTATCCATTTTGAGTTTATCTTTGTGTACGGTGTAAGAGAATGGTTGAGTTTCATTCTTCTGCATATAGCTGTCCAGTTTTCCTAGCACCATTTATTGAAGAGACTGTCTTTTTCCACTGTATATTTTTTCCTGTTTTGTCGAAGATTATTTGACCATAGAGTTGAGGGTCCATATCTGGGCTCTCTACTCTGTTCCACTGGTCTATGACCTTGCCATTGCACTACTGGGTATTTACCCCAAAGATACAGATGTAGTGAAAAGAAGGGCCATCTGTACCCCAATGTTCATCGCAGCAATGGCCTCGGTCGCCAAACTGTGGAAAGAACCAAGATGCTCTTCAACGGACGAATGGATAAGGAAGATGTGGTCCATATACACTATGGAGTATTAGGCCTCCATCAGAAAGGATGAATACCCAACTTTTGTAGCAACATGGATGGGACTGGAAGAGATTATGCTGAGTGAAATAAGTCAAGAAGAGAGAGTCAATTATCATATGGTTTCACTTATTTGTGGAGCATAACAAATAGCATGGAGGACAAGGGGAGATGGAGAGAAGGGAGTTGAGGGAAATTGGAAGAGGAGGTGAACCATGAGAGACTATGGACTCTGAAAAACAATCTGAGGGTTTTGAAGGGGCAGGGGGTGGGAGGTTGGGGGATCCAGGTGGTGGGTATTGGAGAGGGCACGGATTGCATGGAGCACTGTGTGTGGTGCAAAAATAATGAATACTGTTATGCTGAAAAAATAAAAAATTGAAAAAAAAAAGTGCCTTTGAGGGAGCTATGTGATTGAGCACTGTAAGCCAAGGGACTTGGAAAAAGTATCACCCATCCCTGCATCAGGTAATGAGTAGACAAATCTTGGTCTCAGCTGTGGACCCTGCAGTGGCCCGTAAACTTGTTCCAGTCCCTTTTGGCCATGGTCCAGAAACCCTTGGAGAACATAGTCTTAGATAGTTACCCATGTCCAAGAGAAACTTTGTACAAGTCCAGGTTTCCAGCGGACAAGTTGCAACACACCATTGGAGAAAAAAATTATGAGTTTGGATACACTGGAGAGTAAGAGGAATAGCTGGACTTTACCTGTGTCACCCCTTTCCCAGGTTGCACAGCTCAGTGTCAAGGAAACCATTCCGGTCCATGATTCCTCCCATGGGGAGTACGTGAATGACTACCTATCTTCCCCAACTGTGCAGAATGCTGCCGAAGAGATCTGTTTTTCTCTCTTACCCCATCTAGAGAACAGAACTGTGAGCTGCATGACTGAGGGGTGGGAAGAGGCTGGAGGCAGCAGGCAGGACACCTGGAGGGCATTAAAAGATGCAGATCCTAATAACTGCACCCGGGACTCCATGTGCAGCTCAGAGCACGTCACCCACAGATCCCTGCAATGGGCCCTGTGCTTCATGCCTCACACACATGCACCCCCACCCTGTGACAGGTTCCCTCTGCATGCTGTTGATCAGCTAAAGCAAGCTTTGGCAGATGGCTAGCGAGCATGTGTAGAAAGCCTGCCTAAATCTGTGGACAGGAAGAGACCACAAGCTTGAGCTTTAGCTCTTCCCTTGGGGAGGCAAAAGGAAGGCTATCACCACACAGGCCTGGTACTTTGCAAGATCAACAGAGGCATCCAAGTTTAAGAATTCTGCCAAGAGAGGGAGCAGAAACACTGAGCAGGTATATCCATAGAAGGTCTGGAAAGCCTCAGAATCCCTACCAGCGCTGACAGAAGGCATTTATCTCCCAAAGACAGGCTAGTAGACTAGCAGACTAGTCTCCTAGTACAGACTAGAGGAGGTGATGGTTACTTCAAATGGGGAGACAGTGACACAAGACTTCATGAACATGAAAAATCAAGGAAACATGACACCACCAAAGGACCACAATAATCTTCCAGTAACCAACCCCAAAGACATGGAGATCTGTGCTTTATCTGATAAAGAATCAAAACAATTAATAAAACGGCATTGGTAAATCAGTACTTATCAATAATTGCTCTAAAGGTAAATGAATCATATTATCCAATCAAAGGTATAGAGTGGCTGGATGGATTAAAAAAAAGACACAACTATAAACTATCTACAAGAGACTCACTTCAGCTTTAAGGATACACATGGGCTGAAAGTAAAGGAATGGAAAAAGATATCCCATGCAAGTGGAAACCAAAGGAGAGCAGAGGTAGCAGTAGTTACATGAAACAAAATAGACTTTAAGCTAAAAATGGTAACAAGAGACAAAGAAAGTCATATTATAATGATAAAGGAGTCAATTCATCAAAAGGATATAATAACCATAAGTATATATGAACCCAACATCAGGGCACCTAAATCTATTAAGCAAATACAAACAGATCTACATGGAGAAATAGACAACAATACAATAATAGTAGGAGACTTCAATACCCCAATTTCAACAATGAATAGATCATCCAGACAGAAAATCAATAAACATTGCAACTGAACTATACTTTAGACCAAATAGACCTAAAACACATATACAGAATATTCCATCCCATAGCAGCAGAACACACATTCTTCTCAAGTGCACATGGAACATTCTCCAAGATACATCATAGGTTAGACCATAGAACAAGTCTTAGCAAATTTAAGAAGATTAAAATAATACCAAGCATCTTTTCTGAACACAATGGTATGAAACTAGAAATCAATAAGAAGAGGAAAACTGAAAAATTTACAAATCTGGAGATATTAAACAACATAGTCCTGAACAAACAATGAGTCAAAGAAGAAGTCAAAAGGGAAATTAAAAAAAAAATCTTGAAACAAATGAAAATGGAAATACAAGATACCAAAACTCATGGGATACAACAAAAGCAGTTCTAGGAGGGAATTTTATAGGGATATCTGGATGGCTCAGTCAGTGGAGCATGCAACTCTTGATCTTGGGTTTGGAAGTTTGAGCCCCATTTTGGGTGTAGAGATTACTTAAAAATAAAATATCTTTTAAAAAGTAAGAGGGAATTTCATAGTGATAAATGTCTATCTTAAGAGATAACAAAGATCTCAAATAAACAATGTAAGTACACCTCAAGAAACAGAGAAAAGAGCAAACTAAGCCCAAAGTTAGTAGAAGGAAGGAAATAACAAAGATCAGAGCAGAAATAAATGAAATGGAGACCAGAGAGACAATAGAGAAGATCAACTAGACTAAGAAAAAAAGAGAGAAGATACAAATAAAAAACATTGAGTGAAAAAAGATATAACAACTGATACTACAGAAATACATAAGGCTCATAAGAGACTCTTTGCATAATTACATGCCACCTGAGTAGATAACCAAGAAGAAATGGATAATTCCTAGAAACATACAACTTACCAAGACTGAATCATGAAGAAATAGAAAACCTAAACAGAGCAATAATGAGGAAGCAAATTAAACCAATAACCAAAAATCTCACAATAGAGAAAAGCCCAGGATCAACTGGATTTTCTGGGGAATTATACCAAACATTCAAAGAAGAGTGAATGCTGGGACACCTGGGTGGCTCAACCAGTTAAGCATCTGCCTTCTGCTCAGGTAATGATCACAGAGCCTGGGATCAAGTCCCACATGGGGCTCATTGCTCAGTGGGGAGCCTGCTTCTTCCTCTGCCTGCTGCTCCCCTTCCTTGGGCTCTCTCTCTCAGACAAATAGATAAATAAAATATTTTTTAAAAAAAGAGTTAATGCCAATCCGTCTCAAGCTCTTCCAAAAAACTGAACAGGAATTTACATCCCCCAAAACTACAAGACAAAACTACAGACCAATACGTGATAAATATAAATGCAAAAAAAAGCAAAATATTAGGAAACCAAATTCAACAGCACATTAAAAGGATCACTGACTGTGACCAAGTGCATCCCTGGGATGCAAGGATGGTTCAACGTATGCAAACCAATCTACATGATACACCACATAAATAAAGTGAAAGTTAAAAATCAACTATACTGGAACTAAAATAAAAACTTAGTAAACAAGAAAAAGAAAAGAAAAAAATCACATCACCATCTCAATATATGCAGAAAAGGTATTTAATGAAACACAAGTCCTTTTATGATAAGAATACTTAACAAATTAGGTACAGAAGGAAGTAGCTCAACATAGTAAAGACAGCCCACAGCTAACATCACACTTAATGGTGAAAGACTGAAAACTCTTTCTAAAGTCAGGAATAACATAAGGGTGCTCACTCTTACCTCTATTCAATACACTACTGGCAGCCCTAGCCAGAAAGATCAAGCGAGAAGAAACAAAAGGCAACAAAAAAATTAATAAATAAAAGGCATCCAAATCAGAAAGAAAGAAGTAAAAATGTCTCTGTTTACAAATGATATAATCTTATATATAGAAAATCCTTAAGACTCTACCACCACCCCCGCAAAAAAAAAAAACAAAACCCTGTTAGAACTAATAAACAAATGCAGTAAACTTGAAGGATACAAAATCAACATACAGAAATCAGTTACACTTCAATATATGAACAGCATAATATCTGTAAAAGAAATAACACAATCAAATTCATAATAGCATCAATGACAATAAAAATACTTGGGAATAAATAAAAAGGAGGTAAAGATTTGTACTCGGAAAACTAAGACTTTGTTGAAAGAAATTGGAGAAGAAACAAAAGGAAAAATATTCTGTGTTCATGGACTGAAAAAATTAATATCATTAAAATGTCCATATTACCCAAAAACATCTATAGCTTCAATGCTGTATCTATCGAAATTGCACTACCATTTTTCACAGAAATAGAAAAAGCAATTCTAAAATTCATATGCAACTCCAAAAGACCTTGGATAGCCAAAGCAATCCCAAGAAAGAAAAATAAAGTTACAGGCATCACACTTCCTTATTTAAAACTATATTACAAAACTATAATTATTAAAACAATATGGTACTATTGGGGAGCCTGGGTGGCTCATTAAGCATCTGCCTTTGGCTCAGGTCATGATCCCAGGGTCCTGGGATCGAGCCCCACATTAGGCTCCCTGCTCAGCGGGGAGCCTGCTTCTCCCCCTCCTCCTTGTGTTTCCTCTCTTGCTGTCTCTCTCTCAATTATACAAATAGATAAAATCTTTAAAAAGAAACAATATGGTATTGGCACAAAAATAGACACATAAACCAATGAAACAGAATCAAGAGCCCAAAAATCAACCCAAGTATATATGGTCAATTAATATTTGAAAAGGGAACCAAGAGGGAGAAGTCAAGATGGCGGAGAAGTAGCAGGCTGAGATTACATCAGGTAGCAGGAGATCAGCTAGATAGCTTATCTAAAGATTGCAAACACCTACAAATCCAACGGGAGATCGAAGAGAAGAAGAACAGCAATTCTAGAAACAGAAAATCAACCACTTTCTGAAAGGTAGGACTGGCGGAGAAGTGAATCCAAAGCGACGGGAAGATAGACTGTGGGGGGAGGGGCCGGCTCCCGGCAAGCGGCGGAGCAACAGAGCACAAAATCAGGACTTTTAAAAGTTTGTTCTGCTGAGGGACATCGCTCCAGAGGCTAAACCGGGGTGAAGCCCACACGGGGTCAGCGTGGCCCCAGGTCCTGCAGGGTCACAGAAGGATCGGGGGTGTCTGAGTGTCACAGAGCTTGCAGGTATTAGGGGAAACCGGCTACAGAAACAGAGCCGAGGAGTGAGCTCTCAGCTCGGGGTTACCTTGAACTGGTTGCAGGCTGGGTGAGCTCGGAGCACGGCCGGAGGCCAGGGAGACGGGAGTGATTGGGCGCTGTTCTCTGAGGGCGCACTGAGGAGTGGGGCCCTGAGCCCTCAGCTCCTCCGGGGTGGAAGCTGGGAGGCCGCCATCTTCACTCCCGTCCTCCGGAACTCTACGGAAAGTGCTCAGGGAACAAAAGCTCCCGAAAGCAAACCCGAGCGGATTACTCAGCCCGGCCCCTGGTAAGGGCGGTGCAAGTCCGCCTGGGGCAAAGACACTTGAGAATCACTACAACAGGCCCCTCCCCTAGAAGATCAACAAGAAATCCAGCCAGGACCAAGTTCACCTACCAAGGAGTGCAGTTTCAATACCAAGACGAGCAGCAGAATTCCAGAGGAGGAGAAAGCAAAGTACGGAACTCATGGCTTTCTCCCCATGATTCTTTAGTCTTGCAGTTAATTTAATTTTTTTTTCAATTTTTTTCTTCTGCTGCTAATTTTTTTAAAATTTTATCCTTTTCTTTTTTAACATTTTTAAACTAGTTTATCTAATATATATATATTTTTCTTTTTTCTATTTTTTCTTTATTTGTTTTCTTTTTTTAATTGTTGCTTTTTTTTTTTCTGAACCTCTTTTTATCCCTTTTCTCCCCTCCATGATTTGGGGTCTCTTCTGATTTGCTTAAAGCATATTTACCTGGGGTCTTTGCCACCCTTTTAATATTTTACTTGCTCCTTCATATACTCTTATCTGGACAAAATGACAAGGCAGAAAAATTCACCACAAAAAAAAGAACAAGAGGCAGTACCAAAGGCTAGGGAACTAATCAATACAAACATTGGTAATATGTCAGATCTAGAGTTCAGAATGAAAATTCTCAAGGATCTAGCCGGACTCAAAAAAGGCATGGAAGATATTAGAGAAACCCTCTCGGGAGACATAAAAGCCCTTTCTGGAGAAATAAAAGAACTAAATCTAAACAAGTTGAAATCAAAAAAGCTATTAATGAGGTGCAATCAAAAATGGAGGCTCTCACTGCTAGGATAAATGAGGCAGAAGAAAGAATTAGCAATATAGAAGATCAAATGACAGAGAATAAAGAAGCTGAGCAAAAGAGGGACAAACAGCTACTGGACCATGAGGGGAGAATTCGAGAGAGAAGTGACACCATAAGACGAAACAACATTAGAATAATTGGGATTCCAGAAGAAGAAGAAAGAGAGAGGGGAGCAGAAGGTATATTGGAGAGAGTTATTGTAGAGAATTTCCCTAATATGGCAAAGGGAACAAGCATCAAAATCCAGGAGGTGCAGAGAACCCCCCTCAAAATCAACAAGAATAGGTCCACACCCTGTCACCTAATAGTAAAATTTACAAGTCTTAGGTGACAAAGAGAAATCCTGAAAGCAGCCCAGGAAAAGAAGTCTGTAACATACAATGGTAAAAATGTTAGATTGGCAACAGGCTTATCCACAGAGACCTGGCAGGCCAGAAAGAGCTAGCATGATATATTCAGAGCACTAAACGAGAAAAACATGCAGCCAAGAATACTATATCCAGCTAGGCTATCATTGAAAATAGAAGGAGAGATAAAAAGCTTCCAGGACAAACAAAAACTGAAAGAATTTGCAAACACCAAACCAGCTCTACAGGAAATATTGAAAGGGGTCCTCTAAGCAAAGAGAGACCCTAAAAGTAGTAGATCAGAAAGGATCAGAGACAATATACAGTAACAGTTACCTGACAGGCAATACAATGGCACTAAATTCATATCTCTCAATAGTTACCCTGAATGTTAATGGGCTAAATGCCCCAATCAAAAGACACAGGGTATCAGAATGGATAAAAAAACAAAACCCATCTATATGTTGCCTACAAGAAACTCATTTTAGACCCGAAGACAACTCCAGATTTAAAGTGAGGGGGTGGAAAACAATTTACCATGCTAATGGACATCAGAAGAAAGCAGGGGTGGCAATCCTTATATCAGATCAATTAGATTTTAAGCCAAAGACTATAATAAGATATGAGGAAGGACACTATATCATACTCAAAGGGTCGGTCCAACAAGAAGATCTAACAATTTTAAATATCTATGCCCCTAATGTGGGAGCAGCCAACTATATAAACCAATTAATAACAAAATCAAAGAAACACATCAACAATAATACAATAATGGTAGGGGACTTTAACACTCCCCTCATTGAAATGGACAGATCATTCAAGCAAAAGATCAACAAGGAAATAAAGGCCTTAAATGACACACTGGACCAGATGGACATCACAGATATATTCAGAACATTTCATCCCAAAGCAACAAAATACACATTCTTTTCTAGTGCACATGGAACATTCTCCAGAATAGATCACATCCTGGGTCACAAATCAGGTCTCAACCGGTATCAAAAGATTGGGATCATTCCCTGCATATTTTCAGACCACAATGCTCTGAAGCTAGAACTCAATCACAAGAAGAAATTTGGAAAGAACCCAAATACATGGAGACTAAACAGCATCCTTCTAAAGAATGAATGGGTCAACCAGGAAATTAAAGAAGAATTGAAAAAATTCATGGAAACAAATGATAATGAAAACACAACAGTTCAAAATCTGTGGGACACAGCAAAGGCAGTCCTGAGAGGAAAATATATAGCGGTACAAGCCTTTCTCAAGAAACAAGAAAGGTCTCAAGTACACATCCTAACCCTACACCTAAAGGAGCTGGAGAAAGAACAAGAAGGAAACCCTAAACCCAGCAGGAGAAGAGAAATCATAAAGATCAGAGCAGAAATCAATGAAATAGAAACCAAAAAAACAATAGAACAAATCAATGAAACTAGGAGCTGGTTCTTTGAAAGAATTAATAAGATTGATAAACCCCTGGCCAGACTTATCAAAAAGAAAAGAGAAAGGACCCAAATAAATAAAATCATGAATGAAAGAGGAGAGATCACAACTAACACCAAATAAATACAGACAATTACAAGAACATACTATGAGCAACTCTATGCCAACAAATTTGAGAATCTGGAAGAAATGGATGCATTCCTAGAGACATATAAACTACCACAACTGAACGAGGAAGAAATAGAAAACCTGAACAGACCCATAACCAGTAAGGAGATTGAAACAGTCATCAAAAATCTCCAAACAAACAAAAGCCCATGGCCAGACGGCTTCCCAGGGGAATTCTACAAAACATTTAAAGAAGAACTAATTCCTATTCTCCTGAAACTGTTCCAAAAAATAGAAATGGAAGGAAAACTTCCAAACTCATTTTATGAGGCCAGTATCACCTTGATCCCAAAACCAGACAAGGATCCCATCAAAAAAGAGAACTACAGACCAATATCCCTGATGAACACAGATGCAAAAATTCTCACCAAAATACTAGCCAATAGGATTCAACAGTACATTAAAAGGATTATTCACCACGACCAAGTGGGATTTATTCCAGGGCTGCAAGTTTGGTTCAACATCTGCAAATCAATCAATGTGATACAACACATTAAAAACAGAAAGAACAAGAACCATATGATACTCTCCATAGATGCTGAAAAAGCATTTGACAAAGTACAGCATCCCTTCCTGATCAAAACTCTTCAAAGTGTAGGGATAGAGGGCACATACCTCAATATTATCAAAGCCATCTATGAAAAACCCACCGCAAATATAATTCTCAATGGGGAAAACTGAGAGTTTGTCCGCTAAGTTCAGGAACACGGCAGGGATGTCCGTTATCACCACTGCTATTCAACATAGTACTAGAAGTCCTAACCTCAGCAATCAGGCAACAAAAAGAAATTAAAGGCATCCAAATCGGCAAAGAAGAAGTCAAACTATCACTCTTTGCAGATGATATGATACTATATGTGGAAAACCCAAAAGACTCCACTCCAAAACTGCTAGAACTTGTACAGGAATTCAGTAAAGTGTCAGGATATAAAGTCAATGCCCAGAAATCAGTTGCATTTCTCTACACCAACAACAAGACAGAAGAAAGAGAAATTAAGGAGTCAATCCCATTTACAATTGCACCCAAAACCATAAGATACCTAGGACTAAACCTAACCAAAGAGGCTAAGAATCTATACTCAGAAAACTATAAAGTACTCATGAAAGAAATTGAGGAAGACCCAAAGAAATGGAAAAATGTTCCATGCTCATGGATTGGAATAACAAATATTATGAAAATGTCTATGCTACCTAAAGCAATCTACACATTTAATGCAATTCCTATCAAAATCCCACCCATTTTTTTCAAAGAAATGGAACAAATAATCCTAAAATTTATATGGAACCAGAAAAGACCTTGAAAAGCCAAAGGAATATTGAAAAAGAAAGCCAAAGTTGGTGGCATCACAATTCCGGACTTCAAGCTCTATTACAAAGCTGTCATCATCAAGACAGTATGGTACTGGCACAAAAACAGACACATAGATCAATGGAACAGAATAGAGAGCCCCGAAATAGACCCTCAACTCTATGGTCAACTAATCTTCGACAAAGCAGGAAAGAATGTCCAATGGAAAAAAGACAGTCTCTTCAATAAATGGTGCTGGGAAAATTGGACAGCCACATGCAGAAAAATGAAATTGGACCATTTCCTTACACCACACACGAAAATAGACTCAAAATGGATGAAGAACCTCAGTGTGAGAAAGGAATCCATAAAAATCCTTGAGGAGAACATAGGCAGCAACCTCTTTGACCTCAGCCGCAGCAACTTCTTCCTAGGAACATCACCAAAGGCAAGGGAAGCAAGGGCAAAAATGAACTATTGGGATTTTATCAAGATCAAAAGCTTTTGCACAGAAAAAGAAACAGTTAACAAAACCAAAAGACAACTGACAGAATGGGAGAAGATATTTGCAAATGACATATCAGATAAAGGGCTAGTGTCCAAAATCTATAAAGAACTAAGCAAACTCAACACCCAAAGAACAAATAATCCAGTCAAGAAATGGGCAGAGGACATGAACAGACATTTCTGCAAAGAAGACATCCAGATGGCCAACAGACACATGAAAAAGTGCTCCACATCACTCGGCATCAGGGAAATACAAATCAAAACCATAATGAGATATCACCTCACACCAGTCAGAATGGCTAAAATTAACAAGTCAGGAAATGACAGATGCTGGCGAGGATGCGGAGAAAGGGGAACCCTCCTACACTGTTGGTGGGAATGCAAGCTGGTGCAGCCACTCTGGAAAATAGCATGGAGGTTCCTCAAAAATTTGAAAATAGAACTACCCTATGACCCAGCAATTGCACTCCTGGCTATTTACCCTAAAGATACAAACGCAGTGATCCGAAGGGGCACGTGCACCCGAATGTTTATAGTAGCAATGTCTACAATAGCCAAACTATGGAAAGAACCTAGATGTCCATCAACAGATGAATGGATAAAGAAGATGTGGTATATATACACAATGGAATGCTATGCAGCCATCAAAAGAAATGAAATCTTGCCATTTGCGACGATGTGGATGGAACTAGAGGGTATCATGCTTAGTGAAAAAAGTCAGTCGGAGAAAGACAACTATCATATGATCTCCCTGATATGAGGAAGTGGAGATGCAACATGGGGGGTTTGGGGGTAGGAAAAGAATAAATGAAACAAGATGGGATAGGGAGGGAGACAAACCATAAGTGACTCTTAATCTCACAAAACAAACTGAAGGTTGCTGGGGGGAGCGGGGTTGGGAGAGGGGGGTGCGGTTATGCACATTGGGGAAGGTATGTGCTATGGTGAGTGCTGTGAAGTGTATAAGCCTGGCGATTCACAGACCTGTACCCCTGGGGATAAAAATATATTATATGTTTATAAAAAAATAAAATTAAAAAAATTTTAAAAACTAAAAAGTTTTGAGAAATAAAATAAAAAAAATTAAAAGTAGAATTACCATATGATCTAGCAGTCGTTCTTTTGGGTATATATCCTAAGGAAATAAAACCAGGGTCTCAAAGAGAGATGTGCACTCCCATGTTCACTGCATCATTATTTATGATAGCTAAGATATATAAACAACCTAATTGTCCTTCTATGGATTAATGGATAAAGAAGATGTAGCATACATATACAATGGGTTATTATTTGGGCAAGAGATGGAAGCAAATTCCACCATCTGCAACAACATAGATGGCTCTTCAGGGCATTATGCTAACTGAAATAAGTCAGACAAAGAATAGACTGTATGTGATCACTTACATGCGAAGTCTGAAAAAGTCATCCTCATAAAAGCAGAGAGTGGAATAGTGGTTCACCAGGGGCTGGGTTGGGGCGAGGTTGGTGGAGATGCCAGTCAAGGGCTTCAACTTTCAATTATAAGATGAATAAGTTCCGAGAATCTAATGTACAGCACGATGACTATAGTTAACAATATTATATTGTATTATATATTATATATTTAGAAGTTGCTGAGAATAACTTCAATGTTCTCACTACAAAAAGGAAATGATAATTATGTGGGGTGGACTAACCCTGCTGTGGTAATCATTTCATAATATACAAGTCTATCAAATCATCATGTTGTATGCCTTAAACTTACACAATTCTGTATGTCAATTATATCTCAATAAAGCTAGAATAAAAACTGTAAGGGGTCAAACAGAAGGAAAAGCTCAAATGATTGTAGAGTTGCTGGCTCCAAAGTCCTTGAATTCCTGGAAAAATGCAAGCAACGCCTAAGTTCAGACTTCCTGTTCTGAGAAAAAAAAAAAAGAGAGAGAGCCCTGTTTCTATGGAAGCTGTCATAAGGCAGATTTCATGCTACTTGCAGCTTAAAGTACTCATGATGGACTCCCCTGTCCCCCTGAGAACCACGGTTGTTCAGCTGCTCGCATGGAGAGTTTTGAACAACTCACCACAGAGGTCCTATGTTGTTGGGAAAACAGTCTATTTCACAGGGCAGTTGAGAACTCGAGGGCTCTTGGCTCTTTGTGCTTCTAAGAATGGGCAGCAGAGAGGGAGGAAGGCAGGGACAGAGATAGTTTAGAACAAAGTTTCGGACTCAGCTCTAAAGACTGTGAGACTCAGGACTCCCAGATCTATTCTAAAATCTCTTAATGTGATATTAGGTTGACAAAGTGTTTACTCAACACAGAAGCCCTGAGGAGTACGGAGAAAAAGCAAACCGAGGGAGGTAAACATGAGGGGATGCAGAATATACCTGGAAATGAGGAACTGACTTTCAGGTTGACTGGCTTGACTGGCTTGGGTGAGCCCATGAGGACTGATGTCACAACATAGGTCAGCAGTAGGAAGGGGAGCAAGTTAGCCAGGCGAGTAGGCTTCCCAGGGCACGTGAAACCTGGGAACCTTCCTACTCATCTGCCCATGTGAGGCATAGCTCCATGCATATGCTCATGGCCTGAAGGACAGTCACAGATTTTCAGAGAGATCTGGGACCAAAAAAGTGGTGGCCGCTCCCTCCTGATTCCATCAACCTGATGAACTTCAGAATGCAGGTGGACAGTCATTTCAGCCACACGGTGATGCTGCACAGACATTTCCTAACACCTGGACCCAACAGCAGTCACCAATGAGTGCAACTCTTTGGTGCACATGATTTTGGATTCCTACTGGCTACTGTACTTGTGTCATTGAACTTTGAATTTGCATCCGTGAAATGATAAACTTGTTACCAGACACTGGTTGGGATTGCTCCTGCCTCCCGTATTAACCAGAACTGGGGGTGTTCAGGGGCCCTGCTCTGTGTGTATGGTTGACAGAGTGCTAATTCTATCCCACCAGCAGAGCCCACATGGACTCAGAGAGCCAGGGGTTGAGAAAGACTTCATAAAAGCAATCTCTTATTTTCCAGGTGAATAAACAGGCCCAAATGGTTACAAAGCTAATTTGAGTGGAAACCAACAATATGCCACTACAATGTCATGCTTGTATCCCAGTGCACCCCTCCTGGGAGGGAGGTCCCTATGCGGTGTTTTCTAAAACACCCCTTATACAGTAGACATGAACAGACATGTCTCCACAGAAGACATCCAGGTGGCCAACAGGCACATGAAAAGGTGCACAACATCACCCATCATCAGGGACACACAAATCACAACTACAGTGAGATATCACCTCACACCTGCCAGAATGGCTAAAAATTAACAGCATAGGAAACAAACGTTTGTGAGGATGGGGAGAAAAGGGAACCCTCATGCATTGTTGGTGGGAATGCAAACTGGTGCAGCCACGGTGGAGAACAGTATGGAGGGTCCTCAAAAAGTTAAAAATAGAGCTACCCTATGATCCAGCGATCGCACTGCTGGGTATTTACCCAAAAAATACAAAAGCACTAGTTTGAAGGGATATATGCACCCCTATTTTTACTGTACCTTCACTTAAAATAGCCACGTTATGGAAGCAGCCCAAGTGTCCATCAAGAGAGGAATGGACAAAGAAGATGTGAGGGGTGTGTGTGTGTGCGTGCGCACGCATGCATGTGGGTGTAATGGAATATTACTCAGCCATCAAAAAGAATTAAAATTTTTGCTATTTGCAACCACATGGATGGAGCTAGAGAGTATTATGCTAAGTGAAATAAACCAGTCAGAGAAAGACTAATACCATATGATTTCACTCATACGTGGAATTTAAGAAACAAAACAAAGGAACAAAGGGGTTAAAAAGAGACATAACAAAAAACAGACTCCTAACTCTAGAAAACAACAGATGACTACCAGAGGGGAGGTGGGGGGGGGGGGGCGGGGATAGGTGAAACAGGTGAATGGTATTAAGGAGGGCACTTATCATGATGAGCACTGAGTAATAAATATATGGAAGTGTTGAATCATTATATTGTACACCTGAAACTAATATAACACTGTAGCTCAACTATGTTGGAATTAAAATAAAATTTTAAAAAATAGGGTACCTGAGTGGCTCAGGCGTTAAGCATCTGCCTTCGGCTTGGTCATGATTTTTTTTTTTAATTTTTATTCATTTGACAGAGAGAGAGAGAGAGAGAGAGAGATCACAAGTAGGCAGAGAGGCAGGCAGAGAGAGAGGGAAGCAGGCTCACCGCTGAGCAGAAAGCCCGATGCGGGGCTCGATCCCAGGACGCTGAGATCATGATCTGAGCCGAAGGCAGAGGCTTAACCCACTGAGCCACCCAGGTGCCCCCGGCTTGGTCATGATCTTGAGGTCCTGGGATCGAGCTTCAAGTTGGGCTCCCTCATCAGGGAGTCTGCCTCTCCCTTTGCTGCTCCCCTGCTCTTGTGCTCACACACACTCTCTCTCTCTCTTTCTCTCTCCTGGTTAAATAAATTAAATATTTTTAAGAAATTAAAAAAATAAGTAATTAAACTAATTAAAGGTCCCCTATAGGGTTGCACCAACCAATAGTTATAGGAAGCTTTAGTGCCATATGGGATTGTCAGTATGTGACACACATGTGCAAGGGACCCCCTTGGGAGGCAACAATGACCGAAATGAGTCAGTTAGCTGGAAGAAGGTGGGTTGACAATGCAGTCATTTGGAAAACCATTTAATTTAATTTCAGTTGCTGCCAACTTCAGATAAGAAGCATATACACAATCACGTAAGCCAGGAGTAGCACTTAATACTTTTTCTAAGTATTTAAATATTACCACTTATTGGTGATTCCCTCTGCATATTTGTTGGAAAACAAATAAAATGAAACGTATTATTGGGATATTAAGCTACATTTTGTTGTACGGAATTTAAATAAATTTTATATTTCAGTCTGCCAATTATGTTATTTCTTCCTAATTTCCGAATATGATTAATCAAAACAGTAATGGGTCTACAATCAAAGTTTATATTAATATTTGGATTATTAAAGTACTGAGAGAAAATGATTTCCCACAAAACACATTTTTACTTAGCTAATTAAATAATTTCCCATTTTACACTAGGAGAAGAAAAGAGAGGTAGAAAATAACTTTGAGGTTTCTAACGTGAGCAACTCAGAGGATGAATTCACATAATTAGAAACACACTAATAGCTGTGGGGGAATGTTTGCAAAAAGAACTGTAATAGTTTCCTCTCTCTCTACATGCCCTTGACACTGACTCTTGACTTGCCCATGTGACTTGCTTTGGTTAATGGAACAATAGAAGATGTGACGTAAGCGAAGACTTGAAAAGCACTTGAGCGTTGCTCTCGGGAGCTCTATAATCACAACGGTGCGAGTGAGCCCAGGCTAGCCCGCTGAATAATGAAGGACACACAGCCAAGTCATCCCCTGCCTCACTTGACATAGAGTCAACAACCAGACACATGAACAAACCCATCAGGGATGAGCCAACCGCAGCCTAGGTTACCTAGACCAGAAAAATAGCCAGGCAAGTATGAAGAAATTATAAATATTTTGCTTTTTAAAAAATGTCTCATGGGGGCACCTGAGTGCCTCAGTCGGTTAAGTGTCTGCCTTTTCTCAGGTCATGATCTAAGGGTCCTAGGATGGAGCCCTGCATGGGGCTACCTGCTCGGCAGGGAGCCTGCTTCTCCCTCTCCCTCTGTCTGGGGCTCCCCCTGCTTGTTCTATCTCTCTCCCTCTCTCTTTCTAAGATACAAATAATCCTAAAAAAACTTTTTAAAAATCTTAAAAATAAACAAATAAATATGTCTCTTAAGCTTTTAACATTCTTTTAAATGTTATAAAAAGTAGCATCTTTAAACATTGCATTTATAGAGAGAGAAAAAGAAAGATTAAACAATGTATAGCTGGGTTTCTTTATTCCATTCACAGTAAAATTTATTGGAAGAATTGTGTACGCTCATTATGTCCACTTCCTTTCTCCTAAATATTCTTAATCTTTCAGTGGATTTCTGTCTGCTCCACTCTCTCGAAATTGCTTCGAGAATGCCAAACTCCCCTGACCTACCACGCTTGCCCTTTTCAGTCTCCTTGCTGACTCTGCCTCTTCTTCCCAGTCTCTGAAGGTTGAGCCCCTGGGTCTTCTTTTCTATCTTACACCACTTCCCTGCGTAACTCACCCCGTGCCACAGCTCTCGATGCCATCTGTTCCACTCAGGACTCCCACACTTGGACCCCAGCCCTGCCCCATCTTTGGAACGCCTGGCTTCAGGAGCCAACTACCTACCTGACTTCCACCTGGGTATCAAACTAACGTGTCCAAAATTGGACTCTCAATGCCCCGCCCCCGGACACCCAACCTTCCCTTGCCACGGCTTTCCTAGTAGCAGTTATTAGCATCTCCATCATTTAGACCGAACCAAAGGATAGACGCTGCCCTTGATTCTTTCCTTTCTCTCTCCCTTTAGGCAATCTGTGTTGGTTCTAAGCCCAAACATACCACAGGTACATCCCCTTTTCTCCACCTCCTACTTTAAGATATTAGTTCAAAACACCGCCGTTCCTTTTCTGAGCTACCACAGTAGGCTCCTGAGGAACTCCTGTTTTCATCCCTTCTCTACCCTAGTATGTTCTCCAGACAGCTACCAAAATGGTGAATTAAAAACATCCAACAAGGGGAACCTGGGTGGCTCAGTGGGTTAAGCCTCTGCCTTTGGCACCCATCATGATCTCAGGTAGGAGAAATTTGAGAATAAAAAAGAGTCTTTCAGGGGTGCCTGGGTGGTTCAGTGGGTTAAGCTTCTGCCTTTGGCTCAGGTCATGATCCCAGGGTCCTGGGATGGAGCCCCATATCGGGTTCTCTGCTCAGCAGGGAGCCTGCTTCCCTTCCTCTCTCTGCCTGCCTCTCTGCCTACTTGTGATCTATCTGTCAAATAAATAAATAAAATCTTTTAAAAAAATCTACTATAAAAAAATGACTAAAAAAAAAAAAATGTGCCGTAGGGTATATGCCAGGTCCCTGAATGGTACAGTTATTGGTCCCAGAATTGGCCCTAAGACACAGAGCACTAAAATGGGATTCTTCGATAGGATGGATCACAAAATTGAGGAATAAGTAGAGAACTTCCTGGAGAACGTTGGTAATCCCTGGGGATTCAGTGACATTGCAATAATTCAAATGATCACACGGTAGAGGTGAAGGGCAAGGTTCTGTGAGAGCAAATGGTTCTGCGTGGAGTTTGATCACCAAGCAGGGAGAGTAATGATAAAGATTGTGGGATCAGCTGCTGTTTCTAATCACCCCACATTTAAACTGGGTAATGGAGGTGAGTTAAGAACGGAGCCACTTACAAAGGTGGGGGCAGGGTTCAAAGAAGGGATGGTGTCATTCTCCAGGGCTAGCAACAACATGAGGGAGCAGAGGGAAGAAAGAATGACTAGAACCAGGACAGACTAGCTGGCTCTATGGAAAGGACCACTAGAAAGAATTTATGGCCTTTGATAGAAGGATATGGCAACTCACAGTCCGGCAGAAGAGTAGAAAAAATCCTGTCCTTACTCTTCTCCCACCTTCCAGTCTCCTGTTAATGCTTCCATCGACCACACCCACAGCCCCAGAGCCCAGAGGCCTGATATGACCAGAAGCACAGGGGCTCTGCTCTCTCCCCCACCCCACCCCCGACTCACAAGTACTACAGTGGGAGATGCCACATGGCCTCCCTAGCAGCTCTTCAGCAAGGCTAGGTGGCAGAGCCCTGAATGGCAGAGAGTTGAACCCTCCCTATGGTGAACTCTGACCAATGAAAGTTAGGAAACGAGAGGGGCACCAGGGGGGCTCAGTGGGTTAAGCCTTTGCCTTTGGCTCAGGTCATGATCTCAGGGTCCTGGGATCGAGCCCCGAATCGGGCTCTCTGCTCAGCGGGGAGCCTGCTTCCTCCTCTCCCTATCTCTCTGCCTGCCTCTCTGCCTACTTGTGATCTGTCTGTCAAAAAAAAAAAAAAAAAAAAGACAGGAGGCAGGAGGAAGTCGGCAGACACCTTCCTCTTCCTTTTTCCTCCCAAAAGATGGGTTCCCAGGAGCAGTGGCCAGCAAAGGACAAGTCACATGACCGAACAGTTAGCTGCTTTTTTTTCTCTTGAAGGTCTGGCTGGCTTGTTAATGAATCACCAAGCATTTGCTTTCCCTGCAGCTTTGCCTTGCTTTCCCTTTTCCCTCATTGTTGCTGCCCTGGGATTGGACCTCTCAATTAGGGGGACATACCATCCAGGTTTGCCTAGGACTGATGGGGTTTCCAGGATGGTGGACGATCAGTGTTCAAACCTGGACAGTCACGGGCAAACCCCACTCTCAAAAAGCACTAGGCTTTAAGCACTGTTGTCTGAAGAATCCTAGGAAAAACGACTGGGCCCAGTGGGAGCAGACCCCCGGAGTGGATCTTAAGGCTAGGTGGAAGAGAGCCTAAGGTCACCCAAGCACTCTCTTGTGATGCAGAGTTTAACTCCTGGCAGGGACACCTGGGACCGGTCTTGGTTCTTGAAGCTTTGGGCAGACAGCCATGACGGCCTGACATACTGCAGACAGGCTGGGACTGCCTGACAGAGCACGGAGAAGAGGTCACAAGGTGAGGGAGGGAGAATGTGGCAATGGATTAATATACGTAACTGGAGAGCTGCCATCCCTGACTTTTCTCTGGAGGGACCACAGGACCCTCCTTCTATTAAAAGAATAAGGAATGCACTGGAGAGAAGGGCCACGCTTGCTTTGAGAAATCCGGCGTAGCCATCCTCTGTATACCAACCTTGAAAATAAGAGATGCTGTCACGAAACCCCAGGCTTCCTAATATGAAAGGAGATGCTGAAGCTAGCCCCGGCCCTCACAAGCGCAGAGCACCAACAGGAGATCAGGGAACTCAGGGGTGGGGGGCGGGGGGTTATTCACTCAGCACCTCCCTTTGGGGTCACCGCAAGCTAGCAGCAACTCCACCGAAGGTCCAGGCTCCTGGAAGCCAGCGCTCTCCACACAGCCTTTCCGCCTCCAGGTCCACTTTCTCCTCCCTTCCCCTGTTAGTCCTCGGAAGCCCTTGTTACTAGCTCCAGGGAACGACGCTGTGACTGAGGGCTTCCCAACACCTCTCTCTACTGTGTAAATAACCCCTTTCCTTAAATTGATTAACTTGACTGTACCATCTGTTTCCTGCCGCGACCCCATATATGCTTAGAACACATTTGGAAATGTTTCCCAGAAACCTTGGAGAGAGGAACCAGGTGGCTAGGGAAAAGAAACGGGAGGAAAATTTTCCAGGGTATACTTTGAATTTAGAACCACATAAACACATCCCTTATTTAAAAGAGCTTTCCATACTGAGGTACGCCTTTTTAAAAAATTCTATTATTGGGGTGCCTGAGTGGCTCAGTTGTTAAGTGTATGCCTTCGGCTCAGGTCACAATCCCAGGGTCCTGGGATGGAGCACTGGCGTTGGGCTCGCTGCTCAGCAGGGAGCCTGCTTCTCCCTCTCCCACTCCCCTTGCTTGTGTTCCCTCTCTTGCTGTGTCTCTCTCTGTCAAACAAATAAAATCTTTTTTAAAAATTTATTTATGTATTTATTTAAAGTAAGCTCTACGCCTAACACGAGGCTTGAACTCATTACCCCAAGATCAAGAGTCACGCGCTCTGCTGACTGAGCCAGCCAGTCACTCCTCATGTACACCTGGTATACTTTTAATAGCTTTTAACAGCAAGGTTAAGTCTGTAAAAGACAGAGGGGAGGCAATGTGGCTTTGATATCATAAGTGACACAGGATTTCCAGTTCTAGAAATTGATTCTCAAAAAAGAAGTGAAGGTACAAAACTCATGTACATTACAGCCTTTCCCTATATAAAAGAACATTTGCCAACAATGTAATGCCGAACAATAGGGGCGTTTGGAAAGAAACATATGACAAACATCTCCGTAGCCATCAAAGACCGTGCTTATAGAAATATTTTGAAGAACACGGGAGAATGTCATGATAGACAGTTATAGGGCAGAAATAGAATACAAATGAGTGTGTATAATTTTGTAAAATGTTTGTGTGTATTATCTCTCTTTTACCAATGAAGGCACCTAGGCAGAGAATATTTAATACTTGAATGTGTTCAAGGTCATGGAACTTACAAATTGGGTGCTATGAGTAACAGAATATCCAACTTAAAGAACGGAAGCAAGAAAAGTATTTACTTTTCTCACCAAGAGATCTGAGGGTGGCCGATACTAGGGTTAGTGTGGCTGCTCAGTTATATCATTAAAGACCCATATTCCTTCTCTCATTACACTCTGTCACCCTCAGTGTGTGAGCTTTTTGTCCTCAGGCTTTTCACCTTAGGTCACAAAATGACTGCTGTAGTTCCAAACGTCACACCACCGCAGGCAAGGACCAAAGCAGGAAGGCCTTCCGAGCCAGGCTCTTGGGCTGGGTTAGCCCTTTGCGATGGCTTGCACCCATGATACAATCCAGGGTTTTTCCAAATCTATCTGCACTGCACAATGCTTCTCTTCATCTGTAGAATGAGTAGGTTGGATGAGATCATCTCCGAGGTCTCTTCCAGCTCTGCCGGGCTCTGATGTGAAAAAAGCCTGGCAGAAAACCCACCAAATTATTAACCGTAGTTAATTTGGGATAGTGAGATTATGGAGCATTTTCATTTTCTTCTTTACGCTTTTTCTTCTTGCCCAAATTTTCTGTAATGAGTATGTGTTATTTATGTAATGAGGAAATACATCATTTTTAAAATATCATAAAAGTTCTGAACTAGAAAACTGTTGTAAACTAACTTTATAAATGTAACATATGGGTTTTTTAAAGTTTGTCTGCCAGCAGTTCAGCCTGTTTCCATAGGCCGTATTCCCATACTTTGACCACCCCACTGTACAGCTATAAATGGCATCTACAGTCATGGTGAGGGGCATCCTTATAAACTAGTGTACACAGGGAAGGGCAAGTGGTAAGCAAACGATTTCTTCTCCTGTGAGCTTGATTGCTCTGAACAACGGAAATTCCTCCAAGAAAAGGCACAGAATATGTGGGTAAACTCATGATGCATTTAACTACCTGCAAAACTTACAAATCACAGGATGGTGAAAGTAATCACATCTGGATTTATTTACAAGACACTCAGAACTGCATACCAATCTTTGTACTTTGTTTCTCATGGAAACTGAGTTGTCTTTCAACAAATTCCAAAGATCTTTGGGTCTAATGCACCTCACAAATTCCTTACCATTCATGAGACATGGACCTGTTTAAAAACAAAACAAAACAAGAAGGGGAGCTAGTGTTTTTATTGGTAACAAACACTGTCAATTGAATTTCCTATAGTGACAGACTCACTTCATTCATGTTTGAGAAAACATCTACCAAATACCCGCACCAGCAACACTGTAGTATGTCTCTATTAATCACAATTTTTTAAATTAAGTAGTCTCCATGCTATTAAAAAGATATGTGTTCAAGGGTTGAAATTTAACAAAATTAACCATTTTTATTGCATATTCAAGGACACTGTAAGTGAAATTGCCTTTTTTGGGGGGCAACTATGTGGATGTAAAGACTATAATGACTATTAGTACAGTTTGCTGTCAGCATCTTTATTTGTGTTAAGAAGTCAGCAGTTTTGCCCACATTTGCTTTTGCACCATGAATGCATTTACAACACAGAGAAAAATGCAAATAAAGTCTTGGTATTATTATTTTGACCTCATAGATACCCTGAAAGTATCCTGGGGACTCCCAGGGGTCCGCAGACCACACTTTGAGAAACCACTGCTCTCGACCATGGGCGGGTAAAATTCAATTTTAAAAATAACTAAATGAAGAAGGGAAATAAAACCAGGACAAAAATAAATTATATTTGTGAATCAAAAAAGTAATAAAATTAGATTCTCATCCCTTTAATAAGTATATTCTATATTCTCAGTGTTCTCTGTAAGTTAAGTCTTGGGTAATAATAAATGAAAAGATAATTTGGATTCTTATACATTTTTTCTAAAATAATTGTTTTTTCTTACTGAGCAACATTCTAACACCCTACTGAATTTTCAAACAATTATTATTTTAGTTTGTTACATTATTCTCCCTATCCCAGCCCCACTCCACCCTGAGTTTCTTAAGATTAGAGACTATATATTATCCATAACTGAAACTAACAGGTGGCACGTAGTAACTGTTCCACAGATGTTTATTTTACTGAATGAATATATTTATCAATCAAGGAAGTATGAGTTTTTAAAATTAAAACTGTAGGGGTACCTGGCTGGCTCAGTTGGTAGAACATGTAACTCTTTATCTCAGGGTTGTAAATTTGAGCTCCCCATTGGGGGTAGAGATTATTTATAACTAAAATCCTTAAAATATAATTAAAACTGTATGCAAGCTAGTTGAAATGAGAAACTAACATAATTTTTTTCGGATGCAGACACAAAAACTTACCTCCAATGAGTTCCTAAAGTATTGCCAATTAAAGAGAATTTTGCCCAACATAACTTGTAGTCCTACTTCATTTTTCTCTATTCTTATTTCTTTTTTTTTTTTTTTAAAGATTTTATTTATTTGTCAGAGAGAGAGGGTACACACAAGCAGGCAGAGAGGCAGGCAGAGAGAGAGGAGAAAGCAGGCTCCCTGCCAAGCAAGGAGCCCGATGCGGGACTCGATCCCAGGACCCCAGGACCATGACCTGAGCAGAAGGCAGTGGCTTACCCAACTGAGCCACCCAGGCGTCCCTATTCTTATTTCTTTTTAAAAAGATTTTATTTATTCATTTGAGACAGAGATACAGGGAGAGAGAGAGAGAGAGCGAGCGAGAGAGCAGGAGCAGTTGGGAGAGGCAGAGGGAGAAGCAGACTCCCCGCTGAGCAGGGAGCCCAACATGGGGCTTGATCCCAGGACCTGGAGATCATGACCTGAGCTGAAGGCAGACATTTAACCATCTGAGCCACCCAGGTGCCCCTCTATTCTTATTTCTTCCTCCTCTAAATATCAAAAGTAGAATGTTTGCAATGCAGACGTGAAGTCTAGTGCCCTGAGAATCAAAGTCTAGTTTCAGACTATCAGAATGATTTTTTGCCACATAAAAAGCATAGAGCCATGTCTAAAACCCCCACACATGAGCAAACACAAATGCATGCATGCACACCACAAAACACAGAAGACAGGAAACAAGACATTTGACAAATGCACCAGAAGATAATAAGGGATAGATGTGTGTATGTCTGTGTGTTTAGAGGAATGGAGTATGGTTCTCAGTTTGGTAATGCTACTATCTATGCTAGAGGGTTTTTTTTTATTTTCTTTTTTTATAATGAAGGATTTGTTTTAAAGATTTTATTTATTTATTTATTTGAGAGAAAGAGAGCACAAGCAGGGGGGAGGAGCAGAGGGAGAGGGAGAAGCAGACCCCCTGTAAGCAGGAAGCCTGAAGCTGGGCTCGATCCTGAGACTCTGGTTTCTTGACCTGAACTGAAGGCAAACTCCCAACTGACTCAGCCACCCAGGTGCCCCTTTTTAAATTTTCTTTAGCAATTTTAAGAAACGAGAATAGACCACAGAGGTCATTGGTCCAATTCTACCAACTTACAGATAAGAGAAAGATGCCTAGTGAGCTGAATTATTAACCTTTAAGACGATATAAAAACAAAGATGGGTTACTTTGTTGACGTTTGGACCCCCTCCCAAGGCTCCCCATCCCCACAGATTTTATAAATGAATGAAGATTCGGGGATTGTGTCTATTATGATCCCCAATAGAGTGAGATTGCTTCTTCTAGATCTGCTTTCATTTATTGTTCCTGTTTGGCCAGCTGTTTATGAATGAGGCCATCTCCCAGATCAAACCCTCATTTGAATCATTTTCAAAACCGATAATTTTAGGTTAAGATACAGCTACCAGCAGCATGTAACCTGCATGATTGCAGCTTGAAAGGGGTTTCTAAGGTACAGGTCACTGTTTAAAGAAAACAGATATTGGGGTGCCTGGTTGGCTCTGTCAGTGGAGCATGTGATTTTTGATCTCAGGGTTGTAAGTTTGAGCCCCCACATTGGCTGTAAAGGTACTTAAAAATAAAATCTTTTAAGGGTGTCTGGGTGGCTCAGACAGTTAAGCGTCCCTCGACTCTCAGACTTCATCTCAGGTCATAACTTCAGCATCGTGAGATCCAGCCCCGTGTAGGGCTTGGTACTGGACATCGAGCCTGCTTCAGATTCTCTCCTTCTCGCTCTGCTCCTCTAACCCCACCCCTGCATGCACACACACACACACACACACTCTCTCTCTCTCTCTTCCTCTAATAAAATCTTAAAAAAAAAAAGAAAGATATTGCAGCGGAACTTCATCACCTATTCATTTAACTTACGTGAGTTAAACTATATGCGTTAAGCAAAAAAGAATCAAATAGAGAAATAATTATTTAAATATTACTTATTTGAATATATTCAAATTTAAATAAATTGGTATTTTAATACCAGATGATTCTGACCATTTCATTCAGTGAGATATGAATCTGATGTTCTCTTCGTTGGTGTCTGGATGTAGCAGCTAACAGAGGGTCATTCATTCAAAGTTTAGTGAGGACGTAGTAAGCGCCAGTACTGTTCCACATTCCAGGGATCCAACAAGAAGATAAACAAGGTCATTTGCAAAATACTTGATGTGGGCTGGTTTGCCAGAGTTACTTTCTCAATGTCTCTGCTTCCGGCCTTGGAGTTCCCATTTGTGCTATACCGCTGAGACTGTGTCTCTCGCTGACAGTGTGTGTCTCTCACTGAGAGTGTGTGTCTCTCCCAAGTCTGACCCCTGCCATCCCCACCCCTCCCAGCCCGCTCTCTCATACTGTTAATTTTACCTGATGCTTGTTGACCTGTGGTGAGGGCCAGGAGACAAAAGCAGTCTCATATGGTCTGATTAAGCCTCAGACTTAGAGTGTCTGAGTCTCACAAGTGCACTGACTCTCCAGCTGTAGTGTTGGCCTAGTACGTGCTCTTTATTTCTTAAGTTTATTTACATGTTTTTTGTTAGTAATCTCTACACCCAATGTGGCCTTGACCCCACAACCCAGAGATCAAGTCACATGCTCTTCGGACTGAGCCAGCCAGGCAACCTGACCTAGTACATATTCTTGCCTTTCCTTGGGAGGTAGAGTTGCTTTTTTCTTCTCTCTTTGCACTACACTGGTTTTTCACCAGTGCCCTACAATAACTACTTGTGTTGTGCCAGTCCCAACTTGATGCAAGCTTTGTCACCATTGTCCCTGAACTTCCCTTTGAATGCCTGGTGGGGTCTGAGGAGGAAAATCCTGCAAGAGAATGACATCTTCAGACTAGCTCACACTTGGCCTTGAGCAATTCTTTAAAAACTGTTGGCCGAATTCTCTTACCAGCTTCTATGGAGTCCAGGAGCATCTGTCCCGAATCACTAAATGTTCAGGTCCTCTACCTCCCTGTAAGAACTTGGCATTCCTCAGATTTTGGATAATGTGGTTGCCCTATAACCTCAGTTTTCTGGTTCATTCAAGAAAAATCACTGATTTCCAGTATGTCCAGATTTTCCTTGTTGTATGGATGGAAGAGACTCTCATCCAGCTCTCTACACCTCTAAGCTAAAACCGAAGTCCTTAGAGGAGGGTTTTAAGCAATGCAGTAACATAACTGAATTTACATTAAAAGCACAGTGGGGCTCCTGGCTGGCTCAGTAAGAACATGTGACTCTTGATCTCAGGGTTGTGAGTTCAAGTGCCATATTGGGCAAAGAGTTTACCAAAAAAAAAAAAGAAAGAAAGAAAGAAAGAAAAAGAAAAAGGAAAGAGACCACTCACTGTGGCTGTCATATTGTCATATGAATGGACTGTGGAAGTCTGGGAACAGGATAATGGAAAAGGAGAGAAACCAGACAGAAAGCATTTGTTCTGACATGTTGGCAACTTGGGCTTGGCTGCCAGCAGTAGAAATGGCTGGATGTTTCAGCACATGTTCTTGAGGAGAACTAGAAGAGATGTGGTGACGAGGGGTATACTAACCAGCATCAGCTCAGGAGACAAAAACCACAACAATAATTTGCAGTGGGAAAATTTAGTATAAGTCATTATTAACTAGCAACAGCAGCATAACTACTACTAAGAAGAGTGAAACTAGCTCTATAGGAATGGCAATGAAGGAAGCAGCCACTATTTCTAAGGCTTTGGGAGAGGAACCCAAGAAGGAACAAACTGGGAGAAAGGCACTGGTTCAGAGATTCAGACCTTTCTGGAGAGGATATGGTCCCCTGGATGACCTCAAAGTTCACTGAGGTGCTCCGGGCCTGGGATGGCAAGAAGGAAGCCTGTATCTGTGTGCCAGAGACACTCAATACAAAGCTGCTGATTGCGATGCTTGCAAAATTCTTTGTTCTTAGATTTGGTGGTAAATCCTAACAACTATATGCTCACTTTGACCCAGCAACGCCGTTTCAGGTATTTACTCAAGAAAAAGGAAGATATATGTCTATTAAAAAGGCATGAAAAAACTTTGTGGGATGACAGAAATGTTCTCTATCTTGATCTCGGTGGTGGTTCCAGTGTGTATACATTTGTCAAAAATCATTGAATCTTACACTTAAAATCAGTGTTGGGAGAAGGGGGGGATCTTGGAGATAAAAGAAGAGAGAAGAAAGTGTGAAATAGTTGTCTCAGATTTGGGAAGTGAATTTACAAGAGAAATATAATAGGATTAGCCAGGTCTACTGAAGGCTTACTAGAGATTTGCAGTAACAAATTTAGCGATCCTCAACAGAGGTTGTATCATTTTTTCCAGCAAATTTCATGGTGGAGTAGATGGATAATTGACTATATCCAGTGTTAAGAATTCTGCTAGGAGAACGTGATGACAGGAAGACAGACAAGGGGTTGGAGCGTTTGCAAGACAGGAATGATTTCAGTGATGATCCAGTGGATTAGAAAGTGAGTATTTAAAGATACAGAATGTGTGTGTCACATAACATGGCCCCAAACACAAGCCAATTATTTCATCTAGGGCTCAAAAGAAAATTAACAATCTCTCCCAATAGCAGAGGGAAAAATGTCTGCTTTGATTGTAAACGGTAACTGCCTAAGGGATATCCAATGGCAATTTTGACTTTACATGATTTTTTTTTTCCTTACACATTAACTGGGAAACCTAACCCCAGAGATATATGTGGCTTCACCATGAATCAGGAATGCCGTAGTTACTGATTGCTTCAAAACAAACCACCCTAAAACTTAGTGACTTACAACAACAGCCATTTTATTTGCTCCTGATTCTGTAGGTCAGCAGCTGGGGTGGGGTTCAGCTCTGGAGTTCTTCTGCTGGCCCTGCTTTTATGTAGTTTCAGTTATCTAGTGGTTCAACTGGGACTGAATGGTCCAAGATGGCCTCACTCACGCGCTGGCAGTTGCTGTTGGCTATTCACCGAGCCATGAATCTCTAGCTGACTGGCCCAGATTTCTTCACATGAAAATTGGATTCTAAAAGCAGCAAAAGTGGGCACCTGGGTGGCTCAGTTAGGTTGATCGACTGTCTTCAGCTCAGGTCATGATCCTGGAGTCCAGGGACTGAACTGCTCAGCAGGGGGTCTGCTTCTCCCTCTGACCTTCCCCCTCTCATGCTTGCTCTCTCTCATTCTCTCTCTCTCTCTCAAATAAATAAAATCTTTTTTAAAAAAGGCAGCAAAAGAGTAGGCAAACCCTAATGCACAAGCACTTTACTAGTGTTTGCTTGTGTTCCATCTGCTAATGTCCCATTGGCCAAAGGAAGTCACATGACCAAGCCTCCTGTCTATGAAAGGGACGGGGGACTCCCCAAGGGCAAACAGGGATGTGCTGTCCCTGGAGGGCTGGTAATTTAACCATTAGCTCCAAGGATACTGGGATCAGTGTCCTCTTCCCACAGCCAGTAAGTAACAGCTAAAACTAAACTGAGAAGTGAATCAGTCATGCTTCTGGAGAAGCAATCATTTTCCTAAGAGTATTATAACCTAGCCTAGGACATCTACAATTTTTCTCAATGTCACAAAATTCTAAAGACAATCCATTTGAAAATCCATGTGTCATCAAACATTTTGTGAAGAAAGAGGTCGTACAATTACATGATGATAGTGTCTAGCAGCTTTGAAAACTGGTCAACTTGGCCCTTAAGCTCTGAACGAGCATGTTTGTAGAGAGAAGTTTGAACCATCTGAACTTTACTGTTCTTTTCCAGTACTGAGATTTTTATGATAAACCATTTAGTAATCAGTCTATTACAGCTCATTCTCTCTTGGCTGAGCAAATGCCCTTCTTTCTTACAAGTTATACACACACGCCTCTGCATAAAGCAAAGCTCGGAGACAAATGACAGTTCTGTTTCATAATATTTGTCTCCTGACAGAAGAGGACCAGCTCTTGAGTTATTGCCTCATTAGTGAAAATAAAAATCATTGACAACTCACAGGATTATGGGAATGGAAATATTGAAACCTTGATTTACAAGGGCTATTTCTGACTTTCATTTTTCTTCGAACACCAGCAACTCGCCTTTCTCTGCCCCTATTCCTAGATTAGTGGAAAGGCTGTAGAAGGAATGTTGAAGGTCGGGAATAGCGAAACAATTTTGGGCACAGATAGAGAAGAAAAAAGAAGTAATCATTATCATGTTTCATGATGATGAGAAGGGAAAATAGAAATGATTGTCATTGTTCTCTAAAGAATTCCCTCTTCGAGTTACAGTTCTTCTCTCGCATGGCATCAGGAAAGGAGAGCTTTGCTGACCCAGAATTAGATGCCCAAGTTTTTCATTTGATCTGCCAGTCCAGCAAAGCTTATGGGCAACTTATAATTGCCTCAGTGCCCAGAGGTTATGAATCAATCCCTCAGACGGCCAGTCATGCCAACTCTCGAGCCTGGGAATAGTCAGAGAGGCTTGGGATCTTTTTCTCATTAAGGCAAGATGGCTTATTGTGAGATTTGGAGGAAAAACAGAGTGAAAGGGAAATGCTATTGAGCGTACTTAGCGAGAAACATTTATATCTGACAGTAGCACATTTTTAATAATGAGGCCAGCAGGGAAAAGACAGAGAGGAGGAAAGATCTTACAAGGAGAGTTCTGCTCAGCGAGCCAACTCAGCTGGTGCGAAGTGGACCCAGAAGTCCACGGGGTGGGGGAAAGAATATTATATTTTAAAAATGCAGTGTGCAGCGTTTATGTTTATTTTTAGGGGAAAAAAATGCTCGAGCGTCAACCCCACTCACTGACTTCACCTCATCTCACCTCATTTATTCTTGCCAGCTAAAATGTCTTGATTACACACAACTGACATCTTTTTTTTTTTTTGACAGAGCTTGTTTCTCCAATTGTTCAAATATTGACATCACCTTTTTAAAAAATGGAAATTTCACTTTGCCACGGGTTAGTATTAGGTTGAGTCGTATGGGCTTGCCAATATTCTACTATTTTGGGCTCCAAAATAGCAACTTCATATTGTTTAGTTTCATAGGTGTATCTCTAAGTAATTCTACAATAGCTATGTGATATTTTTGGTGTATTTTATTTGTAGGGATAGGATGATTATTGAAGAGGTAGTCCTGAGACTATCAGACAAGCACTTGAGAAAAAGTTAAGTAGGAGCCCTACATCAATCCATACACAAAAATCAACTCCAGAGGCACCTGGGGGGCTCAGTCAGTTAAGCGGCTGCCTTTGGCTCAGTTCATGATCCTACGGTGCTGGGATGGAGCCCCATGTTCTCAGTGAGTGCACTCAGTAGTGCTCTGCTCCGTGAGAAGACTGCTTCTCCCTCTGCCTGCCGCTCCCGCTGCTTGTCCTCTCTCTGTCAAATAAATAAATAAAATCTTCTAAAAAAAAAAAAAAACCAAACCTCTAAAAAAATCAACTCCAGATATTACCATTTACCTATATGTTAAAAAAATATAGAAAATGTAGAGAATTTGGATATTTACATAATTTGGATATTTACATAATTAAGTGCAAAAAGCACTTATCAAGAAAGCATAGGAAAAAAGCCATAATAAATTTAACTGAAATTTTTAAGTGCCAGAGCATCAATACATCTCTTTTAGAAACTCTGTAAATAAAACTAACGCACAGTTTTAAAAGCGGGGAAAGTAGTTATAACATATATGGTGGAAAAAAGCTGAGACCCTTAAAGAACTCTTAGCTATCAAAAAGAAAGATAAAGGCTCCAGTGAAAAATGAGCAATTTCCAAAAGGAGACATCCAAATGCCAGTAAACCTCACGAAGACAGGGCAACTGAAAACATTACTGAGATATCAAGCATCACATTTCAAATTAATAAAGTAAAAAGAATGATGTCCCAAGCACTGGTAAGAATACAGGAAAATAAGCGTTCTCATACATAGCTGGCGAGGTGGGGCTAATCCATGACTTCTAATGGGCAATTGGTAATTTGCTTCAAAAAATGTTAAAACTGGGCTGCCTGGGTGGCTCAGTGGGTTAAGCCTCTGCCTTCAGCTCAGGTCCTGATCTCGGGGTTCTGGGATCGAGTCCCACATCGGGCTCTCTGCTAGGCAGGGAGCCTGCTTCCTCCTCTCTCTCTCTCTCTCTCTCTCTCTCTACTTGTGATCTCTCTGTCAAATAAATAAAATCTTTAAAAAAAAATGTTAAAACTATGCATCTCTTCTGAACCCATTTTTGCAAGTTAGCTTAAGGATAAAACCACAAAGATGTCCAAAGTGACATGTGTAAGTAATTTCATGTGTAAGTAAGTAAGTAACTTCATCACAGTGGAAATTTAGAAGCTAACTAAATGTGCTAAAATAATGGAATTGTTCAGAAATCGCAATGTATACAAAGGAAAAGACCAAGCCAGGGATCAAACTGTGTCATAAAAAGTACTTCTAGACATGAGGGACGATATACTACTTACATGAAAAGAAGGGAGGGGAAAGCAAGTCATCAGTCAATACATGATCTGTGACCCTGGAGTTGGGGCAGATGCCACACCAGAGCGGGCACTGCGCACAGAGGCTTATTTCCTGGTTTTGGCCGATCACGTGACACTCCGAGCTGCTGAGATGCGTGATAGCGATTGGCTACCTACACAAAACATAATGCTATCCCAGCTTAGCCTTCTCTGGGGTGGGAGACGGACCATCTAGAATCATTGAGACACCATTCTAGGTTGTCATGGTAGTGGTGGCTTAGGAGGGGAGACATAAATCCCGCTTTGTGGGCTGGAGGAATCTGGCTTCACTGAAAACAATAGGAGTAATGAATTATTGTTATCCCAGTGGCGTGCCTCCTCCTACCCCCAAAACTCCCATTCTGTTTATCCTGCTTTGTTTCTTCTCCATATACATCACCTTCTAATACTTTCCACAATTTACATACTTATTATTTTTATTATCTGTCTCCCCCTACTGGTATGAAGGCAGAAATTTTTGTCCGTTTTATTCACTTATATGCCCAGCATCTGGTACCTGGTCTGCAGCAGGACCTCAATAAACATTAAGTACATGAATGAATGAATGAATGATTGAATGATGAATGAGTCAATTAATAAAAGCTAGTATTTACTATATGCTTTCCATTCATCGGGCACCTTAATTCAATTGGTTGAAGAGAGCTTTTCAGGGGTGGGGGAAAGAGATCACAAGCCACATGCAGGGTACTGGGAAAGGGAGGAGCCGTGGCTCACCCTCTTGGCCTTGCTTGTGGTTGAGAGGGTGTTGGCTAAGACTTGATTGGTGATAAGTGAGACAAATGTCTTTTAATGCAAGTGGGGGGAGTTGCCTCTGTCTCCCCACCAACTGTCCCCAGGAGACGCTACCCACTGGATACAAAATAAGGACCCCAAAGTGAGAGAGCTAGGGACACCTCCCTCCTTCACTGTAGTCTACAGTAAAAGCTGATGGACACTTTACCAATAAGCCAGAGTCCCGCATCGGGGAGCAGAGGAGTGGCATGACATTATGTCTCAGTAAAGAGCATAGTTCCAGTAGTAAGCAGATATTCATAATGGTGGTCATTTCTAATTAAATTTTTTAAAGCCACTTTTTTGGTCTCACTACTTAGAATCCCTCTTTTGCTTTCTATATTCAAATTCATCATTCTCAGAAGGATCACACTTTGACGCTAGAAAGATTAGTTCTTTGAATCATACCCCGTTAATTACAATTCATTGTATTTTCCCGCTGAGCCAGATCAGCTTCGTGCTTGTTTAGGTAGAAGCGAAGTTTAAGAACGTGTGTCTTGCCCTTCTCTCCCCATGTTATCTGTCATAACTACTGGCTTTTGCCTCTTGCTGATCATTGTTTGAATGTGCCTACAGTGACTCACACCTTCATTACCGTGCATTAACAAAAGAAAGAAAGATGTCTCCTCCTGCGAGTACGAAACAGCTAGGTTTTACAGTGTGAACAGGGACTTCAAAATTATTGCCAGTTCCTGACATGCAAATAATTCTTTTAGAAATGCGGTGTTTCCCGTCCAAATTATACTTGAAAAACTACTGGCTTCCTAGAATAAACTCTATGTAATAATGTCCAGCTCACACCACCCCCACAGTTAACAGGAAGAAGACGGCCTCATGTTTCTCCCTTGAAAGGCAGTGCAGTCTATCTGATAAGAGATCTGAGCAGACACCGGAAAACCTGATTGTATTTATGACTCTGTTTCTTGATACTGCACTTTTTTCTTTTCCTCTCTTGGCCTCTTTTCTCCCCCTCCTCCCTGTTCCCTCTCATCTCCTCTCTCCCTCCGCAACCCCTTTCTCTCTCTCTCTCCTCTGCCTCTCTCCCATCAACCTGTCTCTCTCTGTCTCTCTCCTTCTAAAATGAAATATTTGGGGGCACCTTGGTGGCTCAGTCAGGTTAAGCATCTGACTCGATTTCAACTCAGGTCATGATGGGGGTGGTGAGAGTGAGCCCACTGCACCACCCTTTGGGCTCCACACTCAGTGGGGAGTCTGCTTGGATTTCTCTCTCCCCCTCTCCCTCTGCTCCCCCCGCCTCTCTAAAATAGATAAATAAATTTTTAAAAATAAACTAAAATGAAATATCCGTTACAAATAAATTTATACTAGAAACCGCATACCAAGGGACGCCAGGAGGGTGGAGGAAGTGGACCTCTCATAGGTTGCTTGTGGTAGTAGAAAATGGCACAACCACTTGGGGGACAGGTTTGCCAGTTTCTTATAAAGTTAAAACACGCATCTCATGCATGGCCCAGCAGTTCTGCTCCTAGGTATTTGCCCCAGAGACATGAAAACATTTATCCACAAAGAGACTGGTAGAAGATGCTGGAGCAACTTTCTTCCTATCTGCAAACTAGAAACTACACTAATGCCCATCAATGAATGAATGCATACACAAATTGTGGGATGTGCATACAAGGGATTACTGCTCAGCCTAAAAAGTAATGAACTGCTGATACCTGGATTAATCTGGGTGATTCTCACCAACATTGTGTTGGAAGGAAGGCAGACATAAAGGAGCATACGCTATGGAGTTTCCATTTATATGAAGTTTTAGAATGCATGAAACGAATCTATGGTAATAGAAATGAGGTCACTAGTCCCTTGGGGCAGCAAGGACGGCAGTGGTGAAGGGAGACTGACCTCAAGGGGAATAAGGAAACTTTCTGGGTGGTGGAAATGTTTTTTTATCTTTATTGCTATAGAACTTTTAAGGCTTTTCATATTTGTCAAAACTCATCAGACTATATATTTTATACCTATGCATTTTAACACTGTTTCGCAAAGACGCTAGGACAGGGTTGCCTTCCATCCCCTGGAAAAAAATCACCAGAAAAAAAAAAAAAAAGCCTGAGAGGGCAGTGAGTCAAAGGACAGCACCTAATTTGAGACCCAGGGGTAGGAATGATAAAATATAGTTAAAAAGATTGTCAAAGGGGCACCTGGGTGGCTCAGTGGGTTAAAGCCTCTGCCTTCAGCTCAGGTCATGATCCCAGAGTCCTGGAATGGAGCCCCGCATCGGGCTCTCTGCTCAGCGGGGAGCCTGCTTCCCCCTCTCTCTCTGCCTGCCTCTCTGCCTGCTTGTGATCTGTCTGTCAAATAAATAAATAAAATCTTTAAAAAAGGGGCACCTGGGTGGCTCAGTGGGTTGAGCCTCTGCCTTTGGCTCAGGTCATGATCTCAGGGTCCTCTGCTCGGCGGAGAGCCTGCTTCCCTCTCTCTCTCTCTCTCTCTGCCTGCCTCTCTGCCTACTTGTGATCTCTCTGTCTGTGTCAAATAAATAAAATCTTTAAAAAAATCTTAAAAAAAAAGATTGTCAAAATCAGGGCTATACAGGGACACCTGGGTGGCTCAGTTGGTTAAGTGTCTGCCTTCAGCTCAGGTCATGGTCCCAGGGTCCTGGGATTCAGTTCCGCATCAGGCTCCCTGCTCAGTGGGGAGTCTGCTTCTCCCTCTCCCTCTGACTGCCGCTCCTTCTGCTTGTACTCTCTCTCTGTCAAATAAATAAAATCTTTTTTAAAAATAAGGGCTATTCAGAACAGCCTCACATGGTCTTAGTCTAGGTCTTAATTAAGGAGAGTTGTAAAACTGGAAACGCAAATGGATTCACCAGAGTAGGACCATCTTAGTGGCTTCACACAATCAAGTTTCTTCCTTCCTCCCCCAAAGGGCTATGTGGACATTCTTGTACGAGCAGCTGTCCTGGACCACTGTCCTCCAGATGACAACTCAGGAACCCAGAGACTTTCATTTTGTGTCTCCAGTAGCTCTGGTGCTAGCTAGTTAACAGATGAGGAGACAAATATATAGACGAGGTTGGGCCTAGGTTAGGCCTGGACGTGGCATACATCCATTGGGCCCAAATTCCACAGAGAACTCAGTCATATCATCCCACATATCATCCCACTCAGATACAAGGGTGGCCGAGAAATTTGGTTAGCTGCGTGCCCAGCACAGAGAAGAGCCAGACTGGTGACCACTAACAGTCTTGATCACAGCAAAGCTACTTATTGAGCAGTTTGAAAACTCTGAATGGACAACAGTCAATGACTCAGAGGCAGCAGAAGGCTATGGAGTGGGGGCTGGAGATGGGGAAGGTAGGAAGGTATCTTGAGATAAAAAGTGCTGTGCTGGGGCACCTGGGTGGCTCAGTGTGTTAAGCCTCTGCCTTCGGCTCAGGTCATGATCTCAGGGTCCTGGGATCGAGCCCCACATCGGGCTCTCTGCTCAGTGGGGAGCCTGCTTCCACCCCACCCCCCTCCCTGCCTGCCTCTCTGACTACTTGTGATCTCTCTCTGTCAAATAAATAAAATCTTAAAAAAAAAGTGCTGTGTTCCTCCTGGGGAATCGGGGAGCAAATAGTCAACAAAAGAAACTAGCAGAGCCATTTAGGGCACAAAACAAATGCAAGGTTACCCAAGAAGCAGAGAAAAAAAAGTAGCAGAGGTTGGGGGTCACAGTAATTCTGCCAAAGACATGACGAAATGGCCCCTTCGCTTTTGGAACCCCCCAAGCCTGGAGTGGATGCATTGGTCAGAGCAGGAGTTTGGAATGGATCGACTGGACTGAACTGTCAGTAGATATCATTCCAGGAGTTGAGCTGCGAGCTCTAACCAGACACCACACACATTATTAGCTGGGCTCTTGTTTTTTCTCTTTGTCTATGTAGACTAAAACAATGAAGGACACTTGCTCAAAAATTTAAACATGCACGTACCCTATGATCCAGCAATCCTACTTGTGTGTGTGTGTATATACCCCCAAAGAATTAAAAGCAGGGACTCAAACAGATATCTGCATACCCACGTTCATGGCAGCTTTAGTCACAAGAGCCAAAAGGTGGAAACAACCGAAATGTCCATCAGATGCGTGAATAAACAAAATGTGATGTACACAGGGATGCCTGACTGGCTCAGTTGGTGGAGCATGCGACTCCTGACCTTGGGGCCATGAGTTCGAGCCCCACGTTAGGCATAAGGCTTACTTAAATAAACAAACAAAAATTCAACATGTACATGCAGTGGAATATCATTCAGCTTTAAAAAGGAAATTCTGACACATGCTACAACATGGGTGAAACTTGAATACAGTAATATAGTAAGTGAAATAAGCCAGACACAGTAAAAACAAACCAAAAAAACCACACACACAAATACCATATGAACTCACTTAATACGAGGTCTCGAGGATAAGCAAATTCATAGAGGTAGAAAGTAGAATAGAGGTGACCAGGGGTAGGAGGTGGCAGTTATTGTTTAATAGGTATAGATTTTCTGTTTGGGATGATGAGAAAGTTCTGGAAATGGATAATGGTGATGACTGGACAGTGTTGTGACTGCATCTAATACCACTGAATTGTACACCTAAAAATGATTAAATTTCATGTTATGTATATTATACCACAATAAAAAATGTTCCCTCCCAAAGTGAGAGGCACAGACTTTGAATTAGAGAAACAAATAACGTGTTAAGAGCCAGATAGAGGATTCCAGTTGGTAAACAGGGATGGGCGGAATCCAGTAAGGCTTCATGTAAGAGAGAGCTGGACCATGGAAAACTTCTGGATGGATATTAGAAGAGCAATGAGGGAGGATATAATCTGGGCTGTGGGGAAATGCGAGCAAGGGCGGAGTCATAAAATGATGCACCCTTAGCCTCGGAGAGCGGTTCCGTTTATTCATTGCATCTCCTCCTTTCCCCTGCTGGGGGCGCTAATACCCTCTCCTTGAAGCCATGTTCCGTGAGCGCTAAATTGCTCAGCACTCCCTAGACTGCGTGCACGGCAGAAAACTCGTGGGCTTAACCTGAAGAGGAATAACCCTCAGCTGTCTGCACAGAAATGTTTCCACTTGACTCCTACGAGGGGAGTTAAGATACAAGTGTTATCTTTTTCAAGAGGAGTCACTGTTCTGAGGAATTTCATCCACGGAATCTGTTTATATGTTGTTAGAGGCAGGAATGGCTAGTCTCTGAAACGATATCTACAGTGTTCTCCTCCCGCCCCCGCCCCCGCACGCTTCCTCCTTTGTTTCTCCCAGCTCTAGCAGCTGGGCGAGTGTGTGCATGGGGCGCCAGGAGCGAGCTGCAACAGAGGGGTGTGGTTTTCTGCGGTTTGTTTTTTAATCGAGGCATTAGTGACCTATAACATATTCTTTTCAGACAGGGCTGTGTCTTAGATCCTTACAGAAGTTAGGCAAGGCTCCTTTCTCTGGACAAGGCATCATTCTGATGCTCTTAAAAGCAACAAGATAGAAGTTTCTGAACACCGGTAGTCGGGTTTGCTTATTTGTGTCTGCGGGATTTTAACTTTTTATTCTCTGTCCAAGGCAATTCTAAGCTATGTCAAGTAGTGTATTATCTGCACAGCTTCCAGCCTTCTGCTGCAGAATAGACTTTGTCTTCCTGTTTCTGAGCCGCCCTGCACCACGAGCTGCCTCAGCTTACCAGATCTGAGGAGTGGATTGACCTCACCCTTCAGCCCAGCCCTGGAAGCCTGCCAGCTACACTCTTTGAAAGGAGGGAGACCTTCTGACCGTTTTCTTCCTTGTCCTGGGGCAGAAATAAAGAGGTGGGGAGACAGCCCAGCTGCCCTTCATGCCTTACCCAGGGGCGGTCTCTCTTTAGTAATTGCATCAAACAGGAAGTGAACATAATTTCTCAAAACATATTTTTGTAGTAGAAAAATTAGACCATACTCTAGCCAAGTGATCACAGTTCACACCCCCAAGTAAAAGGCAAACAGACATGGGGAGCCTCCAGATGAGATACCCTGAGATCTTAGCTTCCCTGAAAAGTATCCCCTAGTTGCTTTCAGGAAATTCGGGAGCATCTTTGTAATTAATTCCCTTGGTACAAAGATATACCCTCCATGTCTCTTCCAAAGCAGTACTTCTTAAACTTTATTTGGGATCTTGCTCAAATGTAGATTCTGTTTAGTAGATCAGGAATGGGGCTCAACATTCTGCATTTCGAATAAACTCTTAGGTACCCTGGGTATTGCTGGTCTGCAGGTTACATTTTGAATAGCAGGGTCCTAAAGCGGGGGTTCTCAAAGTGTGGCCCCTGAACCAGCAGGAGCAGTACCCCCTTGGAACTTGTTAGAGACGCACATTCTCATACCGGCTTCTAAGACTTACTTGCTTACTGAATCAAGAACTCTGGGCATGGGGTCCAGTCCAGCCAGGGCCAGAACTAGGATTAGGCAACATTTAAGGAGGCATTTACTTCCTGGGTTCATGCAAGTGCGAGGTCAGACCTGAGTCCAACAATCGGTGTCTTCCAATACATCCAGAAGATTCTAATACATGCCAGAGTCAGAGAACCATTGTTTGCTTTCTTCTCACTGTATTACCTCACTCTAATAGCAGCCTAACTGTATTTGAATTATCTGGGCCCTGGGGGTGCCTGGCGGGCTCAGTCCAAAGAGCACGTGACTCTCGATCTCAGGATCATGAATTCGAGCACCACGTTGGGTGTAGAGATTACTTTTTTCAAAATTAATTTTAAGGGGCACCTGGGTGGCTCAGTGGGTTAAAGCCTCTGCCTTCGGCTCAGGTCATGATCCCAGGGTCCTGGAATCGAGCCCCACATCAGGCTCTCTGCTCAGCAGGGAGCCTGCTTCCTCCTCTCTCTCTGCCTGCTTCTCTGCCTACTTGTGATCTCTGTCTGTCAAATGAATAAATAAAATCTTTAAAAAAATTAATTTTAAAAAATTATCAGGGACCCACCTCAGACTCATGGAATTAGGACTTTGCAGGGGCAGAGAAGTGTTCATCTGATCCTTAGCGGGGTATGAATAAGGATGCTCCTCAAAGAGTTATTTGCCGTGGAAGGATTTAGGATTTTAAAAAAATGTATCCACCATGATACATTGGATAAGCAAAATGTGTGCAGTCACACTGCAGTTGGAAGCAAGGAACTAGACACCTGGGTGGCTCAGTCGGTTAACCACCTGACTCGACCTCAGCTCAGGTCTTGATCTCAGAGTTGTGAGTTCAAGCCCTGCACTGGCTCCATGCTGGGTGTGGCGCCTACTTCAAAAAAGGGGGGGGGGCAAGGAACTAAGATGTACCTTAGAGCAGTGTGACAAAGGCAGAAAAACAAAGAGACAAAAATTGGGAGAGACGTGCTTTAGAGCACAATACCACTTAGTAAAATTAACATGAATACATCTTCTTAAATACACTATTTCTTTTCAAATAAAGATCCATGAACAGAGCGGGGAGCAGAGTTGAAGTGGAATGGGAGTACTTCAACTCACTTTGAAGGGATAAAGGAGGACCAGGGATAAAGGGGAAAACATTGGTAAATAATGAGAGAAACAAGCAAGCATGAAAGGGAAGAGCATTGCCCAGGCGGAGACAACAGTGGGCTTTGAGTGGAGGAACATGATTAAGTCAACTCCAACACGAGGTCCACTAGTTGACAGGGTGTGTAGAAACCTCCACAGACACAGTGAGGAAATCCACTGGAAACAAGACCCCCTAGATGAGTCTGTTGCATACCACCAACATACTTAATTCCAAAGCATTTTTATTTTTTAGCACATGATTGATTGGGTTGCTACTTAACTCTCCGGCCACCCTGGCTTTCATGTATCAACCCAGTAACATAGCAAATGTCATGATGTGTCCCACCGTCTATCTCATTCATGCTCTGTCTCCAGCCTGGAGCCTTTTTTTTTTCTTTTTCTTTCTTTCTTTTTTCTTTTCTTTCTTTTTTTTTTTTTTTTAAGTAATCTCTATGCTCAACATGAAGCTGGAACTTCCGACCCAGAGATCAAGAATCAGATGCTCTACCAACTGAGCCAGCCAGGTGCCCCTGGAGCACTCTTTTCATCTTTCTTCACTTGCCTAACTTCTTTCCAACTCAACCCACGTACCATCTCATCGGGAAAGTGTCTCTGACCCCTCTGGCTGGGTTAAGCTGATCCCCTGGCGTTCAGGTTACTTGGTGGTTGTAGATTATGCTGAAATCACGGATTTGTGTGTTTTTAAACCTCTCCAGCCCAAGGACTCGCTCTTACAACCTCAGTGCCAATTAATATGGTGCCTGTGATTCGATAGGGCTTCAAATGTGGAAGCCCTTAACCAGCACCAGGAATGTTATTTATGTATTCATTCACTCACACAAGACGTTGTTCAGAAAGGACTGAAGGCAGCACTTGAGAACTAAACTTCTGAGACACAGAATGTGGAGGTTCACTCTAACAGCCACCAGCAAAATCAGCCCTCTGCGGCCACAAGGATCCATCATGGCTGCCTGTCCTCACAGACCAAGATTGGAGCGGGATACTGCAGTTCTGGCTGTGGCTGGTTGCCGAAAGATCTCCATCCCTGCCTGCTACTGCCATCTCCAGGGGACTGGTTGATTTTCAGCCAGCTGCAGGATGCCAGCTGCTGGGAGAAAGTCACAGCTCTGGGTAAAAGCACCTTCATCAATTAATGGAAAGACAGCTTCTTCTTCCCTCCCTTCTCAGGTCTCTGAGGGAGATGGTGCGCAGCCCTGTGTCTTCCGGTCAGGTAGAGAACAGAGACTGTTTTACATTGCTTCCTCACCTATATCAAATAATTTCTCAATCTACAGCCTCACAAGGAAACTCCAAAATACAGACTGCCTTTACAAAATCAGGGACTTACGGGATGGATTGATACAGAACATCGGAAAGTTCATTAGAAGGTTCACAAACCCTCCACGGAGAAAATTTTGCAGTAATAGTCATGCTCCCTCCCCTCTTACAAAAAGGAAAATAAATGTTTTATTTAAATCAATGTTATGAAAGTTACCAAAAAAAACCCAAAAACGAAACACTGAGTCTAAAATGAATTTGCCTCTTATTTCCAGAGTATTTTTGTCTTATGTCATTACATTTCTAAAAGAATCTTCATAAAGGATAGGTTCTTTGTCTTAACAGACAAAATTACACTTGCTTAATGATAGGAACCACGGTTTGGTAAAACCCAAATTCAGTTGGCTAAAATCACCTTTCCTATAATCTGTAAGGTACAATGAATCAAATCATCAAGGGGAAAAACACGGTCATGGAAAAAATTGGGATACTCGCTAAAGCAGGATTTCTCAGCCTCAACACTACTGATATTTCGGGTGGGGTCATTCTTTCTTGTTGGGTGCAGGGGCTGTTCCACATGTTGTAGGATGTTTAGCAGCATCCCTGGCCTCTACCCACCAAATGTCCACCTACCCTCAGTCACCAGCAATCAGAATATCCCCTGGGTGAGGGAGGGGAACAAGGTCATCCCCCATCAAGAACCACTGCACCCGACAAGAACTCATTAGCAATTTATAATGCAGCAACTATTCATTAAGTGTAGCAGTAGGCAGCATAACGATCCCCCACCAGTCCACGTCCTGATCTCCAGAACCTGTAAAGCAAAAGAGCTTTGCAGACGTGATTATATCAAAGATCTTGGGAGGGAGGGGCGCCTCGCTGGCTCAGCAGGTACAGCATGCGAGTCTTGATCTCAGGGTTTAAGTTCGAGTCCCAAGTTGGGTGCGGAGCTTACTTAAAAATATAATCTTTAAGGGGCGCCTGGGTGTCTCAGTCGGTTAAGCCTCTGCCTTCAGCTTGAGTCATGGTCTCAGGGTCCTGGGATGGAGCCCCGCTTCAGGGTCTCTGCTTAGCAGGGAGCCTGCTTCCCCCTCCCCCTCTGCCTGCCACACTGTCTACTTTTTATCTCTCTCTCTCTGTCAAATACATAAATAAAATCTTTTTAAAAGTAAAACAAAATCTTTAAAGAAAAAAATATCTTGAGATGAAGAGAGTATCCTGTATTATCCAGGCAGGTTCAACGTAATGGCAAGGGTCCCTATAAGGGAGAGAAGGAGGAGGTCCTTAAAAGGGAAAGGGAAGGATATGTGATCCCCGAAAACAGAGGTCTGAGAGATGTGATTACTGGCCTTGAAGATGGACGGGGCCTGGAGCCAAGGAATGCAAGTAGTCTCTAGAAACTGAAAAGGCAAGGAATAGATCCTCTTCTCCAGAAGGAATGAAACACTGACCTTCTGAACAGCAAGAAATACATTTATTTAAGCCACTAACTTTGTGGTTATTTATTACAGCAGCAAATAAAACTAATGCAGTAAAAACCCAACAGTAATAGTATCACCTGTGAAGCCAGGAGTCCATTTCATAATTTCAGTAAGCATAATTAATATTTTAAACCATAGTTAAAAATCTCGGACAATACAACAATGCATTACCTCTCCCTAATGATAGCTGAGAATATCCAGCTCTTAGATGTTAGACCAAATGTATTACGATGTATTAATTCACTTAATCATCATATCAACACTGTGATGAAAATACTTTCAGGATTTCCATTTTTCTAATAAGAAAACCAGCATCCAGAAAGGTCAAGTATGTAACCATTTCGAGTTCACACAGCTAAGAAATGGCAGGCCTGGGCTTCAAACCCAGGCATACTGTCTCCAAAATCCAAATAAACACAACCCAGAGCAGTTCCATGAAGTTCAGGAATGGAATGTTAAAAAAAAAATCCCCCTCCCACCTCCTCCGCCCACACTTCTACGCCCGAAGAGGGCGCTTGACCAGAAACACTATGGCACCTATTTGCAAAGTGTAGAGATGTCTGCTGTTTTGCCCAGCCAGCATTCCATGCCACCTTCCTTATTTGTCTGTTCGGTAGTTTATTTATTTTGTAATCTCTACACCCAGCGTGGGGCTCGAACTCATGAACCTGAGGTTAAGAGTTGAAAGCTCTCTGCTCTCCCAACTGAGGAAGCCAGCCAAGCAGCTCCTTGCCCCCTCACTGGGAAGGGAGTATCTCAAATTTCCGTAGGCAATCACCCCCTCCCACACTGCCTACCATCTCTCTGGACTGTCAGTCAAGGTGCCCTGCCCTTGTTCTGGTCAATTTGATACAAGCCAGACCGATACAATCCCCTCCCCGCTCTGGAATGTGCAGAGATTCTCCTGAATTCCCTCCCGCCCCCTGCTTCCTGGAGTGTCCCTGTTTCCCATCTTTTCTAAGGCCTGCTAGTTCAGCTTTTTTCTGCTTTGCTGAGCCACCCCATATCTTTCCAATAAAAGTCCTTTATCATTTAAGTGTACAGGAGTCAGTTACTTTCCTTCCAAATAAAAAAGTCTACCTGAAACTGAGCATTCCAGAGGCTTCTTACTTGTTCCGAACCCTAGCTGGGAAGTGACTAGCCCCGCACCTGAAAAGAGCTGGCACACTCGTCTCCTGGCCCGAGAGCTGGTAGAGCACAGGAAGCTCTGAGAGGACAGTCAGAGCTCCGAGTAAAGGAGGCTGCAGACCGCGGAGCCAGGCAAATAAAATAAAGCTGCCATCCGCTCATCACTCAGAGGCGGTTGGGGAGGTAGACCATTTATCCTTAGCAATCAGTGATCCACAGACTACGGACCTAGATCCAACTGTGAGCCATGACTGGACCATCCCAGCACCCGCTAGTGTGGACACTGAACCCAGTCCACACAGGAGGTGAGGTGAGGATCCCGATGGCATGATGAATCCTCTTCTTGCCTTCGTGCTGCTGTAGTGAGCTGTCTCGATCCAGTGGACACCAGGTGCCCACCGCCATCAAGATATTGTTGACAGAGTTGACAAATCAAATAAGGATGACTTCCAAGAGAATGCTACCTTCATAGGGCTTATTTCTTTTATAGGTTCTACAAAAGTAGGACATGAATAGAACTGATTTTAGATCCACTAGGCTTCAGCAAACCTAGGCATCCTCCTGATCTAAACATGTTTCATTGGGATGTGCTTTCCCTCCACAGTACCCATTACACACACTTATAGCTCAAAATCCACAGCCTCCAACCCCTCCACCTTAAGATGAAAACTTTGAGATCAGCCGCAGCTTCGTTGACCTGATTTTAACAGGTCTTAAAGTCACTTTCAGCTGTTAAAACTTTTTTAATTACAAAAAGCTACATTTTTCCAATAAATGAAATGTCAAACATTTTGAGATTGATTGCCTGAGGCAGACTTTTTAAAGTATTTCGGGGTTTTTTTTTTTAACTTTCCATTCGTGACTGATTCAGGGACATTAAAGTCCTTATGTATACTGTCATCACTCTCATCTTTTTGAACAGTTTTGCCCTAGATTCAGCCTATAGAAGGTAAGTTTTACTGTCACTCTGTCAGTGTACTTCTCTGAGATAGCTAACTCCATGATTAGTAGATCTTATGAAGAAAAAAAAAATCTCCAGTGTAGTCTTTTGACTGAAAGCCATGCATTTCTAGGGACATTAAGAGAATAAAAGCATATTAAGAATGCATTCAGATTTCATGGGGCGCCTGGGTGTCTCAGTGGGTTAAAGCCTCTGCCTTCGGCTCAGGTCATGATCCCAGGGTCCTGGGATGGAGCCCTAAATCGGGCTCTCTGCTCAGCGGGGAGCCTGCTTCCTCCTCTCTCTGACTGGACTCTCTGCCTACTTGTGATCTCTGTCTGTCAAATAAATAAATAAAATCTTTAAAAAAAAGAATGCATTCAGATTTCAGTATTTTGTTGTTGTTGTTGTTACAGAAATAGACTGCAGTGGGTCTGGATTCGACAACCATCGGGGGCTTGTTAGTTTGCTTAAATCCCTAGTACTTATGAGTCTTATAACTGGAAGTTTGCACCTTTTGATCCCCTCCATCCAATCTCTGCATTCCCCACAACCCGCCTCTGGCAACAAATCTGATCTCTTTGTCTATGAGCTTTCCAAAAAAATTCCATGTATAGGGGCGCCTGGGTGGCTCAGTCAGTTGAGTGTCTGACTCTTGACCTCAGCTCAGGTCTTGATCTTGGAGTCATGAGTTCAAGCCTCATGTTGGGCTCCACACTGGGTATGGAGCCCGCTTTTAAAAAAAAAATTCCATGTGTACCTGAGATCCTACAGTACATTTCTTTCTCTGTCTGACTTATTTCACTTAACATAACACCCTCAAGTTCCACCCATGCTGTGGCAAATGTCAGCATTTCCTTTATTATGGCTGAATTACATATGTATACATATCTCACATTTTTTTAATCCAATCATTCCTTGAGAGACACTGAGGTTGCTTTCATGACCTGGCTATTACAAATAATGCTGCTGAGAACATGGGATGAAGCTAGCTCTTCAACATGGTGTTTTCATTTTCTCTGGATACAGTCCCAGAAGTGGAATTGCTGGATCAACAGTCATCAGATCTGACTTCTCATCAAAGCACACCCACTAATTAGTTATGTATCAGGACAGATCACAAAAAAATCTCCGCAGTCCCTCGCCTTTCCCTGTTTCAGCTTCTACCATCAAAAAGTGGAGTCTAACTTCTCCAAAGAAGACACACAAATGGCTAACAGACACATGAAAAAATGTTCAACATCACTAGCCATTGGGAAAATTCAAATCAAAACCACACTGAGATACCATCTTACACCAGTTAGAATGGCCAAAATTGACAAGGCAAGAAACAACAAATGTTGGAGAGGTTGTGGAGAAAGGGCAACCCTCTTACACTATTGGTGGGAATGCAAGTTGGTGCAGCCACTTTGGAAAATGGTATGGAGATTCCTTAAGAAATTAAAAATAGAGCTACCCTATGACCCTGCAATCACACTACTGGGTATTTACCCCAAAGATACAGATGTAGTGAAAAGAAGGGGCACATCCATCCCAGTGTTCATAGCAGCAATGGCCACAATAGCCAAATGGTGGAAGGAGCCAAGATGTGCTGCAACAGACAAATGGATAAGGAAGATGTGGTCCATATAGACAATGGAATATTACTCAGCCATCAGAAAAGATGAATACCCACCATTTGCACGGACATGGATGCAACTGGAGGAGATTATGTCAAATGAAATAAATCAACAAGAGAAAGTCAATTATCATATGGTTTCACTTATATGTGGAACATAAGGAATAGCATGGAGGACATTAGGAGAAGGAAAGGGAAAAATGAAGGTGGGTATCAGAGGGGGAGACAAACCATGAGAGACGGTGGACTCCAGGAATCAAACTGAGGGTTTTAGAGGGGAGGGGGTAGAGGGATGGGTTGGCCCAGTAATGTGTATTAAGGAGGGCACATATTGCATAGAGCACTGGTTGTTATACGCAAACAATAAATCATGGAACACTACATCAAAAACTAATGATGTGCTGTATGGTGACTAACATACCATAAAAAAAAGAAAAGAAAAGTGGAATCTATTTCCCTGCCCTTAAAATTGTAGCTGTTCTGAAGATTTGCTTTGGCTACAAGAATACAACCAAAGTGACATCATGTGAATTATAAGTCTAGGCCCCAAGGGGCATTGCAACCTCCCCTCTTGCTGCTTTTGGAACCCAGCACCACTGTGTGACTAGACCTGGACTAGTTTACTGGAGGTTAAGAGGACATGTGGAGAGGTGCTCTAGCCTCTGCTCCAGCCATCCCAGCCAGGGTTCCAGACACAGGAGTGAGCCCCGTCAAGAAAAGCTGAGCCTGGTTCAGATCATAAAAACTGCCATGAGAATGATAAGCCGCTGAGCACAGAGACCGCCTGAGATTCTCTCTTCCTCTGTCCGTCTGCTCACAGGCTCTTGCTCTCCCTCTCTCTAAAATAAATAAGTAAATCTTAAAAAAAAAAAAAGAGAGAGAGAGAGAATGATGAAGCAAATAAATGGTTATCTGAAGCCACTAAGTGTTAGGGTATTTGTGATGCAGCAAAAGCTAACTTGTATAATGGCCCTTAAACAGAACAGTTAAGCTCTCTAGGCTCTATAAAATGACGGGGCTGAAGCAGCCCTAGAATTTTCTTATTGCAAAAACATTCCTGGCGATATATTCACCACTGTCTTTACTCCGGAGCACCTGAGTGGAAGTAAGCTAAAAAGAAGACTGACACAATTGTATACAAGGATTCAAGGTGGGTAGCATAGCATAGTACGTGAAAATGTTGGTAAACATTAAAACGTTATATGAAATTAAGTTGGCATTGTAATGACACACACATCAGGAGGACAAGTTAGCCTAAGGAAAATAAATGAAGACCAGCAAAAACCCCTGAAGGGGGTACTCCATCTCCAAGGAGCCTGGAAAATGGGAAGAAAGAATTAATGGTGACAAGCACTCACAATGTTCCTCGTGATTTGCAGACATTAGCTCATTTAACCCTCAAAGTGATCCTGTTAAGCAGTGTTATTATCAACCCATTTTACAGATGAGAAAACTAAGGCTTGGAAGTGATAATCAGCCTAAATTCAAAGAGAGTAAGATATACTAAGGAGGGTATGAACACTGGCCTTTGGACTTCAAAGCCTCAAGTATCTCTTTGCTTTCACTAACTTAGCTGTTGCCACCCAGCAGAGAAAAACTTAAATTAGTCATCATTAAACATCGTTCTCACTCTTTGTTGTTGTGCCTATAGATAAAAATGGCATAAGAGGATTATCCATGCACTCAAGATCTTATTATCCCAAAATATCTGTTAGTTTCTGGACATTTTTCCCCCATTGGTTTTCTCTACACTGGGTTTTTCTTTAACCAGGTCAAAAAGCATATTAAAATCGTGCGTGTCATATATAAATGTGTTTATTATAAAAAGTTAGGGGCGCCTAGGTGTCTCAGTCATTAGTGTCTGCCTTTGGCTCAGGTCATATCCCAGGGTCCTGGGATAGAGCCCCGCATCAGGCATCCTGCTCAGCGAGAAGCCTGCTTCTCCCTCTCCCACTCCCCTTGCTTGTATTCCCTCTCTCACTGTCTCTGTCAAATAAATAAACAAAATCTTAAAAAAAAAAGTCAAAGAGGGGTGTCTGGCTGGATCAGTCAGCAGATCATGCCACTCTTGATCTCAGGGTCCTGAGTTCAAGCCCAACACTAGAGGTAGAATTTACTTAAAAAAAAAAATATATATATATATATATATATATATATATGTATATAGATAGATAGACACCTGCTTATTATAAAAAGTCAAAGAGGGGACGCCTGCCTTGCTTAGTCAGTGGAATATGTGACTCTTGATCTTGGAGTTATGAGTTTGAGCCCCTCCTCAGGTGCAGAAACTATTTAAAAATGAAAATCTTTAAAAAAAAGTCAAAGAATCAAAGCCTTACAAGATTTTTTTAGGAAGGATCAATTTGATGTGTACTCCTCCAAACACATATTACATAAAAGATTCTATTGTAGTATAATAAATTATTCCTTAGTTATATGCAGACATTACATATTTCTGTTTTACATATATGAGATAATTCTAAATATATTTGTGGCGACTTTCTCTTTCACTTACCGGTAAGTCTCAGAGATCTTTGCACAACAGGACAGAAAGATCTGCCACGTTCTTTAAAACTGTGCAGAGGGTGCACGTACCGTGTTTTATTCAACCCTTCTCTTATCCATAGACACTTAGACTGTTTTTAATATTTTACTGCAACAACATAATTATGCGCATACTTTTTTAAAAAAGGCCTTGGCAAATATAATTACACGTACAGTGTTATAAATATGACAGCATTTCTATTTACAGATGTGAACATAATTTTAATTTTCAAAAATACTACCCCCTCGAAAAAAGTGTATTAGAAAGAGGTGTCCGTCTCTTGGTCTCAGCTCAGGTCTTGATCTCAGGGAGGTGAGTTCAAGCCCTATATCAAGCTCCATGCTCTTACTTAAAAAAATGGAAAAAAAAAACCCAAATTTACTATCCAAAAAAAATACTGTTCCAAAGATGGTATAAGCATCCATTTCCACCACTCTGGTAGTGAATACCAGACATACATGGCTCTTTTTTCTAATATGATTAGAGACACATTATTATTGCTTAATTTGCATTTCTGCTTTCAAACAAGTATTAGTTCTTATGTTCATCAGACACGGAATTCTCTTCTTCAAGAAATTATTAATTTATTTCCTCTATTCAATTTTAATTGTTTTTCTTTTGCATACACACACACACACAAATACAAAATAGATACTGAACTTTTGATGCATATATTTAAAATACACTCCCATCCTGTCTTTTATCTTTTATCTTGGTTTATGGTATATTTCAATGTACAAAAATGTTAAATTCGTACATATTCAAATATGTCAAGATTTTCCTTTTTGGATTCCAGGTTTTTCAAAATAATTTTCCCCACTCAGATTGTCTTTGTGTGTGTGTGTGTGTGTGTGTGTGTGTGTGTGCGCGCGCGCACGCACGCGTGTCTGTGTGCTCTAGTACTTCTGAAGGTTTAATAACATTTAGATATTTATTTTCATCTGGAATTTATTTTGTATTTGATGTAGAAGGGCTCTACTTTTTTTTAAAAGATTTTATTTATTTATTTGACAGAGATCACAACTAGGCAGAGAGGCAGGCAGAGGGAGAGATGGGGAAGCAGGCTCCCTGCTGAGCAGAGAGCCTAATACAATGCGGGGCTTGATCCCAGGACCCTGAGATCATGACCTGAGCCAAAGGCAGAGGCTTAACCCACTGAGCCAGCCAGGCGCCTGAGTACTTTTTTTTAAAAGATTTTATTTATTTACTTGAGAGGAAGAGAGAGCACTCAAGTGAGTGCATGGTGGGGAGTGGGGGAACAGAGGGAAAGCAACACACAGACTCCCTGCTGAGAAGGGACCCCCCCCCACACACACACACACACATATACACACACAACGTAGGGTTCTATCCCAGGACCCTGAGATCATGACATGAGAAGGGCTCTACTTTTAACCCAATGAACTGCTGGGTTTTATAACACCATCACCTATGATGTCAATGCCAAAGTATTTTTATTATTTTAGCTTTATAATATGTTTTATGTCTGGCAGAGTAAGTCGCTCTTCATTATTTCTAGTTTTCAAAAACCTCTTTGTTATTCTTGTATATTATCTCTTTTACATTAAATTTAGAATCACCTTAGCAAGATTCTAATTAACACTGCATTAAATTTATAGGTTAATTCTGGGGGGAAATAACAGTTCTATGGGGTAGGCAGATTAATGTCCCCCAAATCTGCCCATGTCTTAATCCCTGGAGCCTGTTAATATGTTATATTACATGTTATATTACATGGCAAAGGGCAATTAAAGTTGCAGGTGAATGGAGGTTGCTAATCAGCTGACCTGAAGATAGATTTTTCTGGATTCTCTGGGCAGGCCAATGTAATCACAAGCGTCCTTAAAAGTCAAAGAGGAAGGGAGAAAAGTAGAGTCAGAGGGAGACATGATTATGCAAGAGAAGTCAAAAAGGTGCCATGTTGCTGGCTTTAAGGATGGAGGCAGGAGACCAGGAGCAAAGGAATGCAGTGACCTCTAGAAGCTGGAAAAGGGAAGGCAATGGATTCTTTCCTGGAGCCTTCAAAAAGGAATATAGTCCCGCTGGCACCTTTATTTTAGCCCACTGACACCCATGTTGAACTTCTAAGCTGTAGAGATATAAGATAATAAATCTATGTTGTTTTGAGCCCCTAAAGTTGTAGTCATTTAAGGGGCGCCGGCTGGCTTAGTCGGAAGAGCATGCAACACTTGATTTCAGGATCCTAAGTTTGAGCCCTGTGTTGGGTGTAGAGATTACTGAAAAAATAATAATGAAAAAAACTTTCAAAATAAATAAGTGAAAATAAAGTCATAGTAGTTTTTTTACAGCAGCAACAGCAAACCAAGAGAATGACTGACTACCTCCTCACATTTGCATTATTCTATGGGCTGCGAGCAAGTCACAGGGTCCACCACCACTCAAAAGGAAGGGGTTATCCAAGGGTGTGACTTGTTGGAGGGTCACCTGAGGGTGTGTTCACCATAGCTGGGATGTGGCTGTTAGCAGCAGCACCACACACCCCTGACTCTGAATTCTTATGACCACCATGCCTATGCATAATTTGTAAACTCTTCTGAATCTTGGTATCACTCCTTCAAGATTCAAGGAGGGTAGCATGTGTTGGCTGAACCTAGTCATATGCTCCTTAATCCCCTCCCTAGATGATGATGGAAAGGAGCATATCTGTCCTTTATTTTTCACAGTGGTTCCACCAATGTTACACAAAAGAGAGTTTCCTTCCCAAATCCTTCTTGGATGCCCGCTTGCTATATCCCTCCATTTATTCAGGTCTTCTTTTAGAACATAACATGGTGTTATAGTTTTATTCATAAAAGACTTGTGTGTTTTTGTTAGATTTCTTTTTAAGTAGTCATTTTTTTAAGATTTTATTTTTAACTAATCTCTGCCCCTAACAAGGGACTCAACCTTCAACCCAAAGATGAAGAGCTGCATGTTCCACTAACATAGCCTGCCAGGAGCCCATTTGCTAGATTCTTTTATTTAGTCCACAATTTCAGTTGCAAATGACAGGAACCAGAGCAGATGTGCTAAAAGAAAAAATAAAGTATATTGGCTCATTTATTGAGAATACCATGGATGGAACTAATTTAGAGACTCCAAGAACTCTTGAGAGAATGGAGGGATGGGGAGAGAGAGAACTAGACATAGAGACAGAGAGAGATAGAAAGATGGAGATGTAGACAGATAACAGATATATCCTGTCTACAACCCCTTCAAGCACAGAAGACCTTCTTCCATGAGATAGGGAAATATGTGACCTAACTGCACAAAGGTAATAGACAGGAAATTCACAGTCTCAAAATTTGAATGCGTAAAAATGTAACATAGTCTAAATAGAATGTGCCAATATTTTATTGGGAGTTAGAAAACTCCTTAATTACATGAGATAGTTTCTCAGTATTTAAGAGTCATCACTATGGAAATCCTTTAAATAATTAATATGTTTTAAAGATATTTTATCTAAAATAATTAAACTTTCCAATAACCTAAAAAAATGTATCCTTTTTTCTTTCTCCTTAACCATATTTAATTTAGTTGCTGAGCCCCCAAGGCAGTCAGCAGTATAAAGCTTAATCTTGCCAATCCAAGGTAATTCAGCCATTTGCAGGCTGAAACTCAGACACTTTGGAGTAATTGAGTACTCCTATCCCCCTTGTCCTCAGAAATAAGCTAGGTTCTTTCTGGGTGACGTACTACAAATCAGGCTCCCACAGGAACAGGGTTTCTAAATACAGAGGTCCTGTCTTTTACCCAGAATTAATTGTAACTCACTCATCTGGTCTTTGTCATTGAGTTCTGGCAGTCATTGCTAAATCCATAATCTCATCACGGCCTGTGATGACCAAGACACAATCCTGATTCTTCTCCATCTTGACCCCAAGCCCCTCAGGCCCATTAGCGCTCTCTCAGAGGCTGAGGCACACTCAGCTACTTTCCTCACTGCAGGCTGATGTACACGAGCCCCTTGGAGGCTGACATCGGGTGCATCTGTGGGGGGACCTCTCTCGGCATCAGTATCTTCTATTCTGGGGCCCTGCTAAACGAGAGCTTTCTCTTAAATGTTTGCCGTCCCCTGGCTACACTCAAGATGCGTGACACACTTTCTTCCACTCTCAGATCCCATCAGAGGCTTGCATCACTGCCTCCCACCCCAGGCCCTTCCCAGAGTGACAACCAGGTCCCACCTCTCTCTTAGAGACTCTAGCTTATCTCTAACTCCCTCATTTTCCTTCCAAATTCCACTCCTTCCTCATCCCAATGGAATCCCCTCCTGGTCTGGGGCAGGAATTACTCTCACATCATCTCGCATTCTTACTTTGTTGTGCATAGTCCTCATGTTCTTTTTGAATTAGGAAATCACAAAAAGAATAAAATGGAAAAAATGCCCTTTGAAGATTCTAAAGGTCTTTAAAAATATCAGGTGACTTTTCAGCTAATGTCTATAATAAATAATACCCTCTTAGTTAGAACTTAGTTTTTTTTTGGTTTTTTTTTAAGATTTCACCCATTTTGACAGACAGAGATCACAAGCAGGCAGAGAGGTGGGCAGGGAGTGGGGGAAGCAGGCTCCCCGCCGAGCAGAGAGCCCGATGCGGGACTCGATCCCTGGACCCTGAGATCATGACCTGAGCCGAAGGCAGAGGCCCAACCCACTGAACCACCCAGGTGCCCCAGAACTTATTATTTCTTCAAACTTACAGAGTTAAAAAAAAAAAAAGAAAAAACTAAAGAGTTCACAATTGATCATCTTAAAATCTGAATTTACAAAGTTTCTGGACATGATATTCTTTAACAAAATACCTTCTTTCTCCAGGGCATGACTCCCTTTTGCAGAAATTTACATTAGCTATAATAGCAGCTGGATTTTTCTTCTAGGTATCAAACCTAGGTTAAGATTTCATTTTTCTTATGTCACACACAATTAATTATAAATGACTTCTTCAAAAAACACTGACCACACTATTAACATATTCATAACATCACAGCCCAAACAGTCCATGGTCTCCAGTTAAAATAAAGAGGAGAGGGGTGCCTGGGTGACTCAGTGAGTTAAGCCTCTGCCTTCAGCTCAGGTCATGTTCCCGGGGTCCTGGGATCAAGCCCCGCATCGGGCTCTCTGCTCGGCGGGGAGCCTGCATCCCCGCCTCTCTCTGCCTGCCTTTCTGCCTACTTGTGATCTCTCTCTCTGTATCAAATAAATAAATAAAATCTTTTAAAAAAAAAAAGAGGAGAATATGCAGTGTTCAACTTGAAATCAGAAATAAAGTGCCCAGGAAGTATTAGAGGGATTCTATAAGTTGGGGGAACTTTTTATAACCTTTCTCACTCCTGCTCTCATACCAGGGTATCCCTAGGGTGGTCAGGTTTCTACTTTGTACAGTTTTACCCTGATATAAAATCACATCCAACCTTACAAAGAAAAAAAAATGTTATCATAAAGAGTATGCATGGAAGGGAAAAGGGCTAGTTGCATCTACCTGATTTACTTTGATGATGACCCTCTATAAAACGAAGAGCAGTAATATTTATTGAGCATTTACTGTGGGCAAAGCACTGTGCTAGATCTTGCACTAATATCTGGTTTAATCATAAAAACAATGTCATGAGGTAGATAGTCTCATTAACTTTATTTCATAAATGAGAAAAATAAGAGCCAGAGAATTTAAGTAACTTACCCATGATCCACGATCAATCCTGCAAATGAAATATTAGGCTAATAAGAGCACCTAACTTATACGGTTGCTTGAGCATAAAATGAAATTTTCATGTAAAGCAATCAGAATATTATAGAAGCTTAATAAACATTAGCCTTCAGGTTGAGAAAGAGAAAAAGAAGAGAACTGATCTGCAATGACAGAAAATTCAGTCAAAGCAATGAGAGAAGAAAAGATAAACACGGAGAGAGAGAAAAAGTAGTAGTAGCAGTCACACCCTGGCTCCAAGTATTCCCAAGTACATCCTGGCACTCTGGGAGTCAATAAAGGCTCCACTCAGATTAAACCACTGCTTTGGTATGAATGCATTCTCCCAAAACTCATATGTTAAATCTTAACCCCCAAAGGCGATGATATTACAAGGCGGGAGGAGCTTCGGAGGTCATAAGGGAGGAGTCCTCATGAATGGGATTAGTGCTTTTTTTTTTTTTAAGATTTTATTTATTCATTTGACAGAGAGAGAGAGAGAGAGAGAGATCACAAGTAGGCATGGAGGCAGGCAGAGAGAGAGGAGGAAGCAGGCTCGCCGCTGAGCAGAGAGCCTGATGTGGGCCTCAATCTCAGGACCTTGAGATCATGACCTGAGCTGAAGGCAGAGGCTTTAACCCACTGAGCCACCCAGGCCCCCCGGGATTAGTGCTTTTTTTTTTTTTTAAAGAGTTATTTATTTATTTGAGAGAGGGAGATAGTGCATGAGCACACATGCGTGAGTGGGGCGGGGAGGGGCAGAGGGAGAGGGCAAAGGTGAGAGAGAGATCATGTCAAGCAGACCCCCCAGTGAGCTCAGAGCTGGTTGCTAGGCTCCATCCCAGGACCCTGAGATCATGACCTGAGGCAAAACCAAGAGTCAGATGCTTAACCGACTGAGCTACCCAGGTGCCCCCGAGTGTTTGTCTTTCTATCCAAGCTCTTCATAAGGAAACGTGGCTTTAAAGACTCAAAGACAGGTTTTTACTTCCAGCCATGATGGAACAACTGGGACTCAACACACCTTCCCACCACAAACAACTCCAAACTGGTGGAGAATACAGGAGATAATAGCTTTTGGACATTGCACAACAGCAGTTCAGGACCATAAGAAGACAAAGAAAACAAATAAGTGAGTCTTACGATCCCCCCAATGTTCTGCCTAGGCGCAATTTCCAGACTGTGGTGCAGAATCCAAGCGTACCAGGGAGGTATTGCTGAACTGAAGAGACAGTGTTTAGGAAGACTTAGGTGGTGATACTTTGTGGGGCAGAGTACCAGGAAGAAAGGGATTTGCAGAGAAATTGTTCCAAGGATAAACTTGGGGGCCCACAGAAGCTGTTGCTGAATATTAAGCTACACATGCGCTGGGTGAAAATACTTGATGCAGGGCATAAGAGAAATTAAAGCTAAAATCTGAATGATTCCCAGAGATCACACTGAACTGTAAGATGTTTAAATTCTCACCAGCTAGAGAAAGTTCCTATTGAACGTCCAGGCCTCCAGTGTGGAGTTCAGAAGATCTTGCTTTGGTAGATAGACTAAACTAGCCCAAGAGTGAAGTCTTTTCTCACTCATAAAGCTAAAAATAAGCCTCAAAGTGATCAAGATGATCTGGAAGTAATTTAAGTGACCATCAGTACAATGCCCACCAATTTTTTAAAAATTTTTTATTTTAATTCCAGTTATAGATATGTCCAACATTTTTTAAAGAAAGACAAGACCTAGCACTCTACAAGGTAAAATCACAATGTTTAGCACCCAACTGAAAATGATTAGACATGCAAAGGACAATGTGATCTATAACCAGGAGAAAAAAAAAATCAGTCACCAGAAACAGAATTGAAAAATGACAGCAGTAATGGATTCAGTAGAAAGGACTCTAAAAACAGCTATTATGCAGTGCCTGGCTGGCTCAGGCAGTAGAGCATGCAACTCTTGATCTTTGGGTCATGAGTTCAAGCCCCATGTTGGGCACAGAGGCTACTTAACCAAATTAAAAGGTAAAATATTGCTTGGGGCATCTGGGTGGCTCAGTCAGATAGGCATCTGCCTTCGGTTCAGGTCATGATCTCAAGGTCCTGGGATCAAGCCCCACATCAGGCACTCTGCTCAGTGGGGAGCCTGCTTCTCCCTCTCCCTCTGCCCCCCACTCATGTTCACTCACTCTCCCTCAAATAAAAAAATAAAATAAAATAAAAAACTAAAAAAGATAAAATAATCCTTAAAAATAAAGATTAAAAACACAGAAACTTTTTAAAAATAAATAAAACAGGGGCATCTGGGTGGCTCAGTCATTAAGCAGCTGCCTTCGGCTCAGGTCATGATCCCAGGGTCCTGGGCTCGAGCCCCACATTGGGCTCCCTGGTCAGCAGGAAACCTGCTTCTCCCTGTCCCACTCCCCCTGCTTGTGTTCCCTCTCCCTCTGTCAAATATATAAATCTTTTAAAAAAAATAAAAAATAAAGCAGCTATTATAACTATGTTCAAGTACTTAAAGGAAAACATGAGCCTAGTGAGAAGAGAAATGAAGAAAAGATAAGAAAATAATCAACAGAACTTCTAGAGATGAAAAATACCGTCTGAGAGGAAACATAGGTACTGAAAAGAAAATAGGACAAAACACGCTGAACCCATTTTACAAAAGGACCAGTTCCTAGGAAGATAGCACTGAGAATTCACATAGAACACAACACTGAGAGGAGCCTGGGTGGCTCAGTGCGTTGAGCATCTGCCTTTGGCTCAGGTCATGGTCTCAGGGTCCTGAGATCGAGCCCAGCATCGGGCTCCCTGCTCAGCATGGGGCATGCTTCACCCTCTCTCTCTGCCCCTCCACCTTGCTCATGAGTGCTCTCTCTCAAACAAATAAATAGAATTTTTTTAAAAATCTAAGTGTATCAAATCCACTTTGTACACCTTAAATTACACAATGTTATATGTCCACTGCATCTCAATAAAGCTGGGGAGGGGGATGGGGAAGAAGAAAAGCCTTCCATATGACATGACCTTCCAGAGATCTAGTCTCTTTTTTCTAGGTCCTTGTGATCTCTGAGATCTATTGAAACTGCTATATCCAGCCAGAAGATAAGGAAAGAGAGAGTATGTGGATAAGACACACCAGCACTTAACTGCCTCCTATCAGAAGGGACATTATCATTCCCAATTCACATTACATTGGCAAGACCTACTGGTCACGCGGCTCCGCTTAGCAGCAAAGGGACTGGGAAGTACAGTTTCGCTCCGTGCCCAAGTTAATCATGAAGCTAGTCTCTGCCACAGCTATAAAAGAGAAAAAGCAAACAACAAACAAAAACAAAAACAAAAAACTCCTAGATTATCTGGGAGAATGACAGTCTAAGAGCAGCCTACAAAACTGTAATTCAAGAGACAGTTTAACACAGACTCTCGGACTAGCCCTAAAATAAATGTTAAAGGAAAAATTTCAGCAACAAGACAATGAAACCAAAGGGAAGAAATAAGGGGGAAAAAAACAACATTAATAATGGGAATCATTAATATTTTGGAAAAGTTGATGACCTGTTGTATGTAAGGAAAAAAGGTTATTTTTTTTACTCATAAACTAACCAAAAACCATTTTTTAATTTATTTACTTTTTTACAAAAGTGATAGAAGTTTATTGAAAACACCTCAAGGGAGCAGTGGGCAGGACAGCAGAGGAGAGACTATCTGCCTACAAAGTATTTTAAAAGAGAGATCTCACTTCCTACCATCACAAACATGGTTTGGTACCTGCCAGTAAGGTTAACGGTTATTAAAGGATGTACAAGAATAGCTAAAGAAAATGAGAGCTACAGTGTTTACGGATGGTGCATCAGTCAGCTTTGGCAAGATTGTGCTGACTTCAGAGTTAAGAATCAGTAGCTTCTTCTATTCCTCCAAAGTCCCTGAATTCAGGGCTCCCTCTACTCCCTCTCATTCTTGTTTGCAAAGGCGCCAAATCTGGTTTGAGCATATCTCCTGTGGTGTCTCTCCAAATGCAGCCCACAGGAGGGAAGGCACATTACTGCTCCTTCTGTTTTCTGTCCTGTCTCCCTGAACCCATAGGCTTGTTCAGCCCCATACCTGTCTTTCCAAGGCATCGTCAGTGATGTTTCACCAACGTTCACCACTTCGTGATACAGGATTGCCTTCTTCCTAGCCTTTAAGGACTGTTTCTTTTCTGTTTTGTTTTGTTTGAAGATTTTATTTATTTATTTGACAGAGAGAGCACGCGCCCAAGCTTCTTCTGGCTATTTTTTTTTAAGATTTTATTTATTTATTCGTCAGAGAGAGACACAGCGAAAGAGGGAACACAAGCAGGGGAGTGGGAGAGAGGGAAAAACAGACTTCTAGCTGAGACTGGAGCCTGAGGCAGACTCGATCCCAGGACTCCGGGATCATGACCTGAGCCAAAGGCAGACGCTTAACCAACTGAGCCACCCAGACGCCCCTCACTGTTTCTTTTCCAAACACCACTTAACATCAGAGATAATGCCACAAAGTCGTATGCTTTTTGTTTTTATGACTGCATCTCACTCTTGCTATTAATTATCTCCTTTAGTCCATTTTAGGCTTAGTTATAAAGCAGTTAACAGATGACACAAACAGCTCAGTGCCTTCCAACAGCAAAGTGGATTTTTTGCTTTTGTGACATGGTTCTCGCAGGACAGCCACGTTCTGCTCAAGGCTGTCCATACTCTGGCCTGTTGGCTGAGGGGGCAGCCTCTGACTGGGGCACTACAGCTCTCAGGGCAGAGGGAAGAGAGGCCTGTGATAGCGCTTCAAGTTTAATTCAAAAGCCGCACGGGATGGGGAGCCCGGCTGGCTCAGTTGGTGGAGCATGCAACCCTTGATCTCACGGCTGTGAGTTTCAGTCCCACGTTGGGTGTAGAGATTATTTAAAAATAAAATCATTTTAAAAAATGGCACAGGTTACTTTTCACATCAGCTTAGTGAAAGCGGTCAAACTTTACTTCAAATGGACGTGGCCATATCATGCTCTCCCAGAAAGGGGAAAAGACTCTTTGGAGTAACTGCATAATCTACCACAGATGTGAAACCTCGATATTGGAAAGCAGTCAGTTGTTCCCAAACAAAGTGATTAGTTTCGTGCAATTCCAAAAAACTCCCAGCATGTTTATTGCTGTTATCGCTGGGGGACTGATCAATTTAGCTTGTGTTTCTCTCATCTGTTTTGTTTTTGCGGAACCTGGAAAGCTGATTCCAAAATGCATATGGCAGTACACAGTGCCAAAACTTGCCAAAGCCATTTTAAAGGGGGCCATCAAGGAGAGGAGATTTCCTTTATGAGATATTCTTCCTCATTATAAAGCTATATAAACTGTGAGACTGGGACATTGGGACAGAAATAGACTCGGCAATTCCACTTCTAGGAACACAGTGTAAAGGTATTACACAGATGGTTATGAAGAGATGCTCAAGAATTTTTAGCCTAAAAATGCACTATTTCTAATAGCATAAAATAGGAAATAAACTATATGTGCATCAATAGTTGAATGAATAAATACTTGTAGTCCATGAGAAAGCACAACGCTGTATTAACTTTATAAATGACCCAGACCTACAAATATCAGTATGTGTTAACTCTTTTTTTTTTTTTTATAAGTATGCTCTATGCCCAATACGGGACTTGAATTGACAACACCAAGGTCAAGAGTTGCGTGCTCTATTGACTCAGCCAGCCAGGTGCCCCCGTATATGTAACTCTTAAAAACACACCATAGGGGCACCTGGGTTGCTCAGCTGGTTAAGTCACTGTCTTCGGCTCAGGTCACGATCCCAGAGTCCTGGGATCAACTCCTATATCGGGCTCCCAGCTCTGCGGTGAGTCTGCTTCTCCCTCTGACTTTCTCTGCTTTCATGCTCTCTCTCATTCTCTCTCTCTCAAATAAATAAACAAAATTTAAAAAAAAATAAATGAAAAAAAAGTTGTAAGACCCACACTTTATAATAACATGTATGCAGACCTTTTAAGATATGAGCAATACCATATATTATATTCACAGAATACATATACTGTATTATTTATTTATATACATATATGCAAATATTCATACTTTGGTTTTTTTTTAAAGATTTTATTTATTTATCCGACAGAGAGAGATCACAAGTAGGCAGAGAGGCAGGCAGAGAGAGAGGGGGAAGCAGGCTCCCCACTGAGCAGAGAACCCGATGCGGGGCTGGATCCCAGGACCCCGGGACCATGACCCGAGCCAAAAGCAGAGGCCTTAACCCACTGAGCCACCTAGGCGCCCCAAATATTCATACTTTGTATATATATTAAATCTACAGTCCTAGTAAAGATGACATTTTGGCAAATTTGGGACAGTTGTGAACTTGAGGAGGGAGAGAGAGGAAAGGAATGGGATTGAGGGGTCAATATAAAGGGCTTCATCTATTCCTGAAATGTTTTATCCCTTAGAATATATCTGAAGCAGGGGCGCCTGGGCAGCTCAGTCAGGTAAGCATCTGACTCTTGACTTTGGCTCAGATCGTCATCTCAGGGTTATGGGATCAAGCCCCTCCTCTGAGCAGGGAGTCTGCTGGAAATTCTCTCTCTGCCTCTCCCTCTGCCTCCGCCCCTCCCACCCACATGTGCACACACTCTCTCTAAAATAAATAAATAAATCTTCAAAAAGCATAGACTGTATCTGAGGCAAATATGGCAAAATGTTAGTGTATCAGGTGTCAGATATGCAAGTATTTATTTCTCAGGACTCTGTATGCTACCAGTACTTCATAATAAGGTATGTCTAGCACTAGCAGTAGTCAGTTAACATTTTCTACGGCAAACTGCCAGACATCTTCTATTCGTATACATGTGCAAATATGTAAGTTCAGATTTTAAACAAGATTGAGCTCATGGACTTGATAGTACTTTATTACATGCTATTTTCACTCAAAAGCATCATGAAATCATTTATGTTAGTGAATATACAATTAGGATGTCTTAATGGTTTATAATATTTCATTATACATTTGTATCATGGATTTTTAAAAGATTTTATTTATTTATTTATTTGACAGAGAGAGAGAAACAGCAAGAGAGGGAACACAAGCAGGGCGAGAGGGAGGGGAGAAGCAGGCTTCCCGCTAAGACGGAGCCTGATGCAGGGGCTCAATCCCACCAGAGCCGAAGGCAGATGCTTACCAACTGAGCCACCCAGATACCCTTGTATCGTGATTTAACCAATCATGTATTGTCATATATTGTTTCCAATGTTTCGCTGTCATAATTTAAACTGAAATAAATGTTATTTTATTATCTTTGTTCAATTATGTGATGATATTCTTACAAAAAATTCCTTCAAGTGGAAAGGCTTAGATAAAAGAAATGCACCTTTGAAGGCTTCAAAACATCGCCAAGTTGCCCTTCTGCAAATATATCCCAGTTTATACTTCAAGTGTGACTGAGATTCTATTTTTCTCTGTTTTCATCTTTACCAGTTTTAATAACCTTTATTTATGGATCTTTGGAAGGCCTAAACATCCCAACTGACAGAGGGCGGCCAGGGCTGTTTCTCTGAAAGCTAGTTGTCCTAAGAGAGTTGTGTTTGCTTAAATTTAAAATTTCTCAACGAACTACCTATAATTATAAATTGCATTTTGCTGAGTCATAAGAAATTTAACAAAACTTGAGAAAATATTGTCTATACCCTTGAGGTCAGTGCTACACATTTTATTATAGGTATTTTGAACTCTGTAGAAGTATGCAGTTTTCTTTTACTTCAACTGGTGACTTAACTCGTCCTGAGGTCTAATTAGTCTAATTGGATGAGGAGATTAAAAGGTCAAGGAAACTAATCCAGAGCAAGAGGTTTTTTATACCACTGGCAATTTCCTGCTGTTTCGTGAAACTGCCCCGAGTGCCTGAGTGCCGATTCTCCTTTTGTTTCTAACAGACCAATGAAAATTAAAATCATGTTCTAGGTTTTGGTAAATGTGGGCCTCACCCTTCCAGTTTCTGGTTTGACAAGTACTTTAGGGATGCAACAAAACAAAACGAAACCTTAACCAAGTTAGTGTGGTGCCAGGTTAAAGGAGACAGAGAAGAGTTTGCCTTGGAGGATCTTATTAAAGTTTTAACCCCTGGGGTACCTGTAATTTTATTAAGGTTCTTTTTTCTTTTCTTTTTAAGATTTTATTTATTTATTTGACAGACAGAGATCACAAGTAGGCAGAGAGGCAGGCAGAGAGAGAGGGAGAGAGAGAAAGGAGGAAGCAGGGTCCCCTCTGAGCAGAGACCTGGATGCAGGGCTTGATCCCAGGAGCCTGGGATCATGACCTGAGCCAAAGGCAGAGGCTTTAACCCACTGAGCCACCCAGGCGCCCCTATTAAGGTTTCTTAAATTGCATTCCTGGTAAGGCTTCTTCATGTAGTAACAAATTATTTTTATAGGCAATCTTCTAGTTCCAACTAAACTACAGACTTAATGGTCTGCTGATCACTCAATTTAAATTCAGCATCCATTCCTACTTGATAAATATTATGTATAAGATTGTACAGGGGCACCTGGGTGGGTCAGTCCATTAGTTGTCTGCCTTCAGTTCGGGTCAGGATCACGGGGTCCTGGGGTCAAGCCTCACATTGGGCTCTCTGCTTAGGGGAGAGTCTGCTTCTCCCTCTCCCTTTGCCTCTGCTTCTCCCCCCAGCTTATACTCTCTCTCTCTCTCTCTCTCTCAATTTCTGTCAAATAAGTGAATAAAATCTTTTAAAAAGACTGTTTAGATAATATTTTACATGGGCATGAATGGCTACTAATACACTCTTTCATAACATTTGGGAACATCTGTTAAGAATAACAAATTACCGGCCAGTTTAATTTAATTGACTTCTCCTTAACCATAGACTGTCAGATACGAATGGCAACTCACTGATCTCCACAAGTTCCCCTGATTATTCACAATTCCCCTGATTACTCACACTTATTAGGGAGGGCCCTTGTCCCTGTGCCACTGTGAGAAACAGGGTCTGTTCAATGGCCTCCTGAGAGCCAAGTCAATAATTTTAAGTGGTGTAATTTACGTCTGTATTCTACTGCCCTCCCCTCACTTTGTGTCTTGCCTAATTGCAAAACCCTCTTTTAGATAGCCTAGAATCATATCCTCTCACTTTAGGTCCCATTGTAGAACAGAAAGATTTTTATCTGTCGTTACTGACATGAACTGATAGCAATATCAACAGGCAATGAGTTGTAATCTAATTAGCATCAGAAATACTTCTAAAGATAAATTACTCTAAAATATCATTATTTGGGGCAAATGATCCCGTATCACGATTAAGACTGGTTGCATGTGATAGCAACTCAAAAAATATTAGCTTCAATGCAACTGAAGTTTATTTCTCTCTCATATATTGAGGTATAGGGTTTGGCTCCCATACTCCGCAGAGACCGTCCTACCTTGGCCTCCAACTTACTAGCCACTTTCTTCCCCATCCTTCTCAATCAGCATGTCACCAATGCAATGAATTGACATCATATTCTATGGAACTGCTCAGATCTCTTTGGACTATGTGGTAACAGAGGATAGGCAAGGTAACATAGCCTTGTGGCAAGACAGTAAGTGTATATCAGAAAGACAAGAACACATTTGCCAAATTAAGGGCTGCATATCAAGTACCCGAGACCATGTTAATCTGTTCTAACACAGACACCATGTCTGGAATGGCAACCATGAATGGGCCTATCATGCAACAGCCCATGATCATTTCTCAGGATCCAACCAGTTTCTGCCAAGGCCAGACCACCAAATTAAGGGATTCATGAGATTTCTTTATGTCCTTAAGTGTAGCAGTAAGCACCATCCCCTAAGATACAATATTGTTTTTGAGGTACTACCTTGGCTGCTGAGATAAGGGCGAGGGAGTTTAGGGTAGAGGAAGGATCGTGTTTCACCCATTTGGCCTTCCCTACTGTGATGGCTGTCACCATACACACAGACCAAGCACAAATGTGGGGATTAAATCAATTGCCAAGTATATCCATCCAATTATGCATTCAAGGATTAGGAAAATTACTAATTAGTGGGTCCATTAAAAAAAAGACATTGTAAACTAGATTTTGGACCCCATATGTCTCCACTCTAACAAGAGGCCCGATGATGCTCTGAGTGTCTGTATATCAATGCCAACTCAGAGTCTATGTCCAACCATCCTCAAAATGTCTGCGTATTTCCCTTTCCTAACTGTAGGTGGGCAAAAATAATATTCCCTCTAGTCTTCTAGGTTGTTGGCTGAGACTCCCATCCTGCAATAAATGAGTTTCACAGGAGAAAAACAGAAGTCTAGTAACGTGGGAGCACCTGCCTGGCCCAGTCAGTAGAGTGTGTAACTCCTGATCTTAGGGCTGTTGAGTTTGAGCTCTACACTGGGTACAGAGACTACTTAAAAATATTACTTAAAAATAAATTTAAAAAAATGAAAAAGAAGTTTGGGGTGCCTGGGTGGTTCAGTCAGTTAAGCATCTGCCTTCAGCTCAGGTCATGATCTCTGAGTCCCACATTGGGCTCCTTGCTCAGTGGGGAGCCTGCTTCTCCCTCTGCCTGCCACACCCCCTGCTAGTGCTTTATTTCTTTCTCTAAATAAATAAAATCTAAAATAAATAAATAAAATAAAATCTAAATAAATAAATAAAATCTAAAAAAATACTAATAATAAAACAGAAATAAGTTTAATAACGTGTACACCTCTTGTAAACATGGGAGATATCCAGGAAAACTGAGTAACTCTCTGATATGGCCCAAACCACCCCCTTAAATACCATCTTCAGTCAAAGACAAAAGATGTTTGGGGGGAAGGGGAAGATCAGTTATGGGAGGTGACCAGGAAGGGCCCAGTAATCAAGTGTGTGTGTGTGTTATGCAAATTTAAATCTTGCCTTCTAGAAATTTAGTCATTCTTTCCTTCCTGGTACAGGGAAGGAGACACCCTTACAAAGGATGTTTCCTACAGAACTAGTAACTTCTACTTAGTTTTCAGAGCTTCTCCTGTGTCTCCAGTTTCTTAAAAATAAACATCCCCAAATAATCCTTATGCCAAAGAGGAATATTTGAAGATGGGAAATGCTGCTCCCCATCCCAAGTATACAGGTATCTGAGTAAACAGTAGCTGGTTCCCTTGGGAAAACCCTGGGGGAATCATGGTGGTCTTCTTCTCATGGTGTTGCAGGTTCCTTCCACCTGTGGAGCTGAAGACATGGCCACCTCTTAATTCAATACATTCCACTACAGAAAACTGGCTGAACGGACAATGAAATGGACAATGGGTCATGACATTTTACTGGAGAAACACTCTAAGCTTTCTGCATGTCCACCTTTGCCTCCTTTTGTTCATACAGTAGTTCCCCGCCCCCCTGCCCCCATCCACGGTCTTCCTTCCTACAGTGTCGGTTACCCACAGTCAACCACAGTCTGGAAGCAGATGACCCTCCTTCTTAGGAATCATCCAAAGATCAATAGTAGCCAAAGGCAAGGTCACGATGCCCATAGCAGTCACCTCACCTCATCTCAGCAGGTAAGTATCTCATCATCTCACATCGTCACAAGAAGGACAATACAATAAGACATTTTCAGAGAGAGACAGAGACCATATTCCTGTAACTTTTACTATTCTATTCTACTATTAGTTATTATTGTTAATCTCTCACTATTTTACTATAAGTCATTATTGTTCTATTTTACTATTCTATTTTACTATTTTATTCTATTCTATTTCTATTTTACTATTTTATTCTACTATTTCTATTTTACTATTAGTTACTATTTTACTATTCTTTTTTACTCTTTTACTCTTCTATTTTACTATTAGTTATTATTGCTCTATTTTACTATTCTATTCTATTTTATTCTGTTAGAAAAGAGCGGAATAGAACTATTCTGTTCTATTTTACTATTAGTTATTATTGTTAATCTCTCACTGTACCTAATTTATAAACCAAACTTTATCGTAGTTATGTATGTACAGAGAAAAGCATAATATATACCAGGTTCAGTACCATCCATGGTTTCAGCATCCACTGGGGGGCTTGGAACATATCCTCTGCAGATAAGGGAGGTTTACTCTCTGTGTGTATATATACCTATATGCATATATACTATATATAGAGAGAGTATACATTTATTTTATTTTATTTTATTTTTGGAGAGAGAGAGAGAGAGCACATATGAGCACGGCCATGTGTGCACGATCCAGGAGAAGAGGGAGAGACTCTCAAGCAGATTCCCTGCTGAGCAGGGGAGCCCGTTGCAGGACTCAATTGACCTTATGACCCTGAGATCATAACCTGAGCCAAAATCAAGACTCAGACACTTAACCCAATGAGCCACCCAGGCACCCCAGGACTATTAATGCTCATTGGTTCTCCCCTAGGCAGCTACAGTTTAGCCCCTAGAGAGCTGTAATTTTATAAGCATCCTCACAATTCTGTCCTAGTTAAAGGCCCTTGGTGGCTCCTCTACCCTTTCTGGTCATGATAATTGTACTCCCATAGCTTCGGCGGTTAAGCATCACCATCTGGCCTCCACTGCATTTGAGTCCCGTTTTATCATCTCCTTCACTATCAACAAGCCAAACTTCGTGAGGGTCTCTCTGTCTTAACCTTACAGTGGAAGCCTCCACCAATTTCAGTAAGGCTGATATCCAGCTCCTCAGCACATTTCTGATGGTCTCAGTGAATGGTGTGTCCTCTGGATTTTTCCAAGCAGCATAATCCGCTGGTGAGTCATCTGGTCTCGTGTAATATATGCATTCCTGTCTGCCCACCTCTCTCAGACTCTTAATTCCTTGCTCTATTGTTTGTTGTGACAATTTAGGCATTTCAACTTTGCTCAGTTTGGGCTACCACTTTCTCCAGGCATCTAGAAACTTCCCTAACAGACCCCATCTCTGGGGTCCTAGCCAGGGTATCCCCAGAGAGTGCCAGTCAGAAAATAAACTCTGCCTTACTCAATTATAGTTTTCAGGCCCATGAATCAATCATCCTCAAAACCCAGACCACTGTTTCTCCCACAGCTCTTGCTAGCAAATGCTGACAGGTCTTGGAGCTCCCCTGGGGTACGGTCCCTTTCCTCCTTTATCAGACCCAGCCCTTCCCCAGCTGAGTTATGCTGTTGCATGATTCTAGTTACTAGCCTGGCAACCCAGAGATAAAGTTGGGCAGGTCATGAGGGGGTTGGGGGGGTGTTGTGTGGCTGTTTGCCTCATGGGGGAGAAGACTCTACAATATCTTTCTACACCCGAGGTGGGGAGCAGTACAGCTCTTGATAGGGAGGAGTGGCTCACCTCTGAATGCTCTCAGGGCTCAAAGGAGCCTGGTGTTAAAGAACAAAATTCAGGGGCACCTGGGTGGCTCAGTGGGTTAAAGCCTCTGCCTTCCGCTCGGGTCATGATCCCAGGGTCCTGGGATCCAGCCCCGCCTTGGGCTCTTTGCTCAGTGGGGAGCCTGCTTCCTCCTCTCTCTCTGCCTCTCTGCCTACTTGAGATCTCTGTCAAATAAATAAATACAATTTTAAAAAAAGAACAAAATTCAACTGAGTAAATTTTAAAATTTTTAGTGGCTTTATTTAGCCATCCAAGAGTTGAGCAAATTCCAATCTAGCCAAGAGAAAGGAGCTCCAAAGAGCTGTACAACTCCAGAAGGTTTTATAGACCAATATGAGTAGGAACAAGGAAGCTATGCTGAGTGTTTGCTGATGGGTTGAAGCGGGGTTATTTTCCTCATCTGGAACCAAGGGAAGTCTTGGAGCCCGATCCGCTCACTTGTGTTGGACAGGCAAGTGCTGACTGGTTGACCTAGGCCTTTGTTTTCTGGGAGAGCTGAGTACAGAGATTTCGTGCCATTTTGGTGTGCAGTCATGGGGCTGAGCACGGATGTCTTCAACCTGTACCTCATCTGGTTTCTTGAACCCTGGGAAGCCCAAATCTGCAGGGGCCTCCACCCACATGTCCTTGTCTCACGCAGCGGAGTCCCAGGTTGCCCCGAACAGGGCTCTGGCCTTGCAGGAACAGACTGCCTCAGTCAAGCGTTCAATCGGCTTTGAGGGCCAATGAATATGACTATTTAATCTTGAGTTTTGCCTTCAGATTCTTCTGCTCTCCCACTGCAGAAGATAAGAGCCTGTTTGTAAACCACCAGAGAGGACTTGTGGCCTTCACACTTGGTTTTCAATTGTGTACTGACTGCCCTTGGTTTCTCATTATCTCTCCATAGGGTATTACAGAACTTAACAGCAACCAGACAATTCCATTGTTCTCCTCTGCACAGCCTCCTCCTCATCCCTCTCCTCCAGCCTCTACCCCCACCTCCAGACTCCAGACTCCAGACCTCTCAAACCCTTGCACCAGCCTGAGCATTGCCCTCCGTGAGAACCTTTCCCTTTCCAGGCAGCAAACGAGGAGGCAGAGCGAAGGGTGCAGTATGTTCCTCGGATGAGTTTAACATGTGGGAGAAACGAAGGCAGAGGAAGCAGAGCCAACAGAAAGACTTCCAACTGTGCTGCAGATCTGACACCAGTAAAAAAAAAAAAGGGAGGAGAAAGAATGGGGGCACAGAGAACCTCAGACCGCAGGGCGGATCTGACGGAGCCTCCAAAGGAGCCAGGGAGCTCTGAGCAAGGACAGCCTGTTCCAGAGCACCGATGTTCAGCAGAAGTGGCCAGGCCTTTGTAGCCACGCGTGGCTCAGCCTTTGGCTAGGGCCCCCCAGGGGAGAGCAGGGCCCCACAGCTCTATGCAGAGGCAGGGCCTGAAGGCACAGCGACTGGAAGCTGATCGCTCACCGCACTCCCCACGGGGGACGAGCAAGTTCCTTCTTGAAGGAAGAAGCGACTGGCACACCTTGTTTGCCCAAGCAGCCAAATACAACACACGCCCCTCCTCATTTTCACCGGTGAAATGAATACTTTCTCTAAGGACAGAGGCAAAGAGACTTTTATTCTTGTAGCTTCTTTTGAAAAAGAACTGCCTCACCTTCAACCTCCACTGACAGCAAAGTAGACAAAAAGGATAATCGTACCATTCACTAAGCACCTGCTTCTGCAGATAGGCAACAAGGTGCCTGGCATAAATTATCATTAACCTTTACCCTATTTATTGCCCGAGAGTAACCCTAATCTCCAAATGGAGGCCACCTCACACTGCTGGCAGAACTGGACAGAACCAAAGCTGCCACCTTCCCCCACTCAGGTTCATGCTCATTCTTGTCCCCCTCCTCCCACCACTTTAGTTTTTGAACTCCGAACTTAAGTGTGCCTTTGGCTGACACACGTTGCCGGTTCTATCTGTGGGTTTCTTCAAATCTGACTCCTCCTTAGATCAGCAGCTCATTTTTCACTTGGTTACCCTTCCAAGCTTCCATGCCTCTGATACAGGGGTGCAGGCTTTGGTCTATTTTGTGGCCCATACCCTGCTACCCTCTTGTCTCTATCCCAGTCATACTTGCAAAAGGCACTCAACTCCAGGGCACCTAGGTGGCTCAGTCGGTTAAGCATCTGACTCTTGATTTCGGCTCAGGTCATGATCTCAGGGTCATGAAATCAAGCCCCATGTTGAGCTCTGTGCTGGGCAGGGAGCCTGCTTAGGATTTTATTTCTCTCCCCCTCCCCCCCCCCCCCCCCCCCCCCTCCTTCTCTCAAAAAAAAAAAAAAAAAGCACCCAGCCCCATCTTTGGCCTACCCATGGGCCATTCCTGCTTGGTCTCCATTAGCTGGGGAGTCAAGAAAAAAATAATCAAGCAAGATAGATATTACTGAATTTGGGTAATTGTTCAAAAGCTAGTATGTTTGGCAGCTAGGTGTCTTAGATATTGCTAAGACACATTATTTAAAACTTAAGAAATAAGGGGGAAAATTAAGCTGTGTCAGGGAGCAAGAATTCCTATCCCTTTCAAGGGTCCTTCTAGCTGGACTAATAATCTAACTGGGGGCTTCTGGGTGGCTCAGTCAGTTAAGTGTCTGCCTTCAGCTCAGGTCATGATCCCAGGGTCCCGGGATAGAGCCTCACATTGGGCTCCCTGCTCAGAGGGGAGTCTGCTTCTCGCTCTTCTGCCACTCCCCTGCTTGTGCACTCTCTGTCTGTCGCTCAAATAAATAAAATCTTTAAAAAAGATTTAAAATCTTTTAAATCTAAAATTTTAAAATCTTTTAAATCTACATTTAAAATTTATTATTATAAAAATAAATAAATAATTAAACTCTCTAAAAAAGATTTTTTAGAGAGAGAGGGAAGGAGGGAGGGCAGGAGAGGGAGAGAGCATGAGCACGGGGAGGAGCAGAGGAAGCAGCAGACTCCCCTCTGAGCAGGGAGCCCGATGTGGGGCTTGATCTCAGGACCCTGAGATCATGACCTGAGTGGAGGGCGGACACTCCACCAACTGAGCCACCCAGGTGCCCAATAAATAAATAAAATCCAGAAAAAAAAGAAGAATCAAACTGACATAAGACAGATTAACAGAAGAAAATAAAATTTAATAGTGTATGTACAGGGAATCCACACAGACATAGAAATTCCAAAGACAGGCAAAATAAGATATATATGTTATCCTGAACTAAGAAGAAGGGGATAGGGGTCTGGGACTTCAGAAGAAAGAAATGGACTTCACAGGGCAGTAGGAAGAGCAGATGTTTGGTAATTAGATGTTTGTCCTGCCATACAGATGGGTCACTCAGATAAAGTTTATCTCTGATAATTACTCTTATTCTGGGAAAAATCCCCAATTTAGATTCTTCTACGTGGTTAAGAGAGGAGCAAAAGTTTCTCTTGAGTCCACAGGGTCCCAAGGGCCTTCAGCTCAGAATAATCTTCATGTTAAAGGGGCCCATCTTGGGGTGGCCTGCCCTTGGCCTCTAGAGTTGCATGTCCTTTCAAAGCCATCTTGGGATGTTGACAGGATACTCAAGGATTATTTGATTATCTAGGGGATATATATCTGTGTGTAACTGCCATTTACTATTAAGTAAGGGCTCAAACTCTGAAGTTATATGCTAATTCTGTGCAATAGAAAATAGAGCCTCGAAGTTAGTTTTGTTGCCCTTTAGACAGTAATCAGTTTTGTCTCTAACTTAGCAAATTTATCTCAAGCTGCCTTTCTTAGCAGACTATAAATAATGCCAGTCCTCAAAAATGCTCTTAGAACCAGATTACCATCTTATTGATCCCCTCATTAATGAGCTGAATAATATTTTTGACATACATCCATTCTATACTGGTACGAGCACTGTGTTTTTAACTTTTGAAAATCACTCTCTGATACTATGAAGTCTCTGATACTATGACTTCATAGTCAAACTATGAAGTTTGACTTCAAAGTCCTTGGTCTTGGGGCACCTGGGTGGCTCAGTGGGTTAAAGCCTCTGCCTCCGGCTCAGGTCATGATCTCAGCGTCCTCGGATGGAGTCCCACATCAGGCTCCTTGCTCAGCAGGGAGCCTGCTTCCCCCTCTCTCTCCGCCTGCCTCTCTGCCTACTTGTGATCTCTCTCTGTCAAATAAATAAATAAAATCTTCTAAAAAAAAGTTTACAATGATATTGGTGGTACAGGTCATGGCGATTAAAGAATGCACTTGTCAGGATGAGCCCTGGGCAATGTATGGAATTACTGAATCACTATATTGTACACATGAAACTAATATAACACTGTATGTCAACTATGCTGAAATTAAAGTTTTTAAAAAAGTTTACATACATTGTTATTACACTTTCCTTTTGCCTCCGTGACACTTCTCTTCAGTGAACTCAGGGTTTAGAAAAAATTCCAGGTTGGGAACTGTCTTGTATTTCACTTCTGCCCAGGGTAACCAACTTATCCCAGCTGGCCTGGGAGTTTTCTGGGTTATTTTTTTTTAAATTTGTTTGTTTGTTTCAAGTAGGCGGCACGTTGAGCGTGGAATCCCATGCAGAACTTAAACTTATGACCCTGAGATCAAGACCTGAGCCGAGATAAAGAGTTGGACCCAACCAACTGAGCCTCCCACGCACCCCCTTTCCTGGTTTTTGTATGGAAAGGTCAGTTGGTCACCCTACTTCTGCCTATAAATATAACAGAATTTGGGGAAGAGATTATTAGCTAAAGTAACTAAACTAAAAAGAATTGACTAACTTTCTGGAGTGGGAGGAAGAAGACCATACATCATAATCTCCATAAATTATACAATGCTTACTGTTTACTCCTCATCACAATCAGTGAAAGATCTCTATTTGAAAAATCAAAGACTTTGAAAAGTCAGAATCTACATTAACCTAACAGCATAAGTCACACGCGCATACACACAGAACCATCTGAACCTAGATCCAGAGGGAGTCATTCGGTTGGAAAGTTTACTTTTAAAAAGGTCAAGTTATTCTCCCTGTAGTTCCTGTAGACAAGTGATTTTAGAGATAGAGGCCCCTTGAGATCTAAAGGAAATGCTATTATAATATAAATAAACCTCATGCAACCCAGCTGTGACATTTGATACCAGAGAGAATATGACTGAAAATACACAGCACCACCCTGGCTTTTCTCAAACAGAAAAGGAATTGTCAGAGACAACTGTAACTTGCAAGGACAAAACCCAAAACATGTTAATTTCCATTTATAGGATGAAGCCTGAAGATGCTGGGGAGGGGGGTGGATGGTAGGAGTATTGTGCAGGATAGCTACCTAATGGAAATACTGAATTCAATCTTGGTTGGACACGTCCAAAATGGGAAGCCAGAGAAGAGAAGACCCAGTTTAAATTAACTTCTCTCAGTCAATAAGTCCCTTAAACAAAACGTTGTTCCTTTAATGTCTTCCATTACATAGTGATTAAATGGGCTCTCACGCAGCTCTGATTAAAAACACTTAATGTTCCCTCCAAAATTGCTTTGGATAGAGCAATCTCATGTCAGGGAATTAATTCAGAAGGACTTCCTCACAAGAGCTGAAGGAAATCTGCACCTTCAATCCACAATCTGGAAAGTATCAGGCTTTAGATTACCTTTGGAAGTTTACAAATTAAATTCAAGAAGCCTGATACTGAGTGAGATGGTCTTTAGACAGTCCACATACATGTTTAGTCTTTTAAAACTACTTTCTTTTTTAAGGTAATCTCTACACCCAATATGGGCCTCGAACTCATGAACCCAAGATCAAGAATTATGCTGTACCAACTGAGCCAGCCAGGTGGCTCTAAAACTATCCTTTTAACAGGGGTGATTACCAGTATTCTTCAGTAAAATGTACTTGTTTACCAGAGTGAACTATTTGAATAGCACGTTTTTTAAGTATTAGCTTTTATAAAGTATCTTCTTTTCAGAGGCAGTACTCTGAACTTTCTCCTTCATGACTTTTGGGCACACTATGTGTTTAAACTCCACACATGCACGGCTTACTATTCAGCTACAGCCCTGAAAGGGACTCCTAGGCAGGTTTTTGGATCTTTTCTATCGAGTCCCCTCACCCAGCATACACATTTCCCTTCACTGGACCATCTTTCTGGACTTCATCGGTGAAGGAGAACAGAATTTGCCATCCCAAAATAAGCCTCTTTGGCAGATTGATTATTTTGGGCTGATTATTTTTGAGAGGCTTAAGACACAAGAGAAAGCTCTAAAAACAGAGAAGTTACCCTTTTGTTTTTTTGTTTTGTTTTTAAAGATTTTATTTTGAAGTGATCTCTATACCCAACATGGGGCTATCAAACTCACCACCCCCCAAGATCAAGAGTCACATGTTCCATGTTTCACCAACAGAACCAGCCAGGGAACCCAGAAGCTGCCCTACAAACATAGCCTTGTTTATTGTGCTTTCCTGGTAACCTCCCATAACTGACTCTGTGCTCCAACATCTTTTCTTTTTTAAGTAAACTCTACCCCCAACATGGGGCTTGAACTCACGACCCCAACATCAAGAGTCATATGCTTTACCTACTGAGCCAGCCAGGAGTCTCATCTTTTTTTGTTTTCAGCTGGAGGTGGTATTTAAAGTGGTAGCTTAGATCATTTGGGAGAGTTACTCAGTTTTCCTGGGTCTCTCCCATGTATACAGGAGATGTATATGTTATTAAACTTCTCTTTTTCTCCCATTACTCTGTCTTTTATTTGGGCAGGAGGTGGCTCCTCAGCCAAGAACGCAGAAGGAACAGAGGTAGAAGGTATTTTCCCTCACATACCTGGGCAATGATGTGTATTAGAACAGTTCATTTCTCCTTGTGTCCACCTGGGAAGAGATGCCTCTCAGCCTTTTCCACATGTGGCTCTAATCCTTCTCTAGCAAAAGCCATAGCGTAACACCATTGTGGGGTGCACCATTCCCATACATGATCCAAGGGGAGCACCATTCACATACATGATCCAAGGGGAGCTGGTCAACTAGAGTTGTGTGATGTCTAGGCCCTGTTGCTCCCTCCAGTTCTATTTCTGTTCTCGTGGAAGGAGGATTGGTCATTTGTTCATAATGCCCTTAAAGTCACTGTTTCTATGCTTTTTTTTCCTGGGCTTTTTTTGATTGTCTACCCCATTAGTAGTAAGATTTTCTATCACAATCTCCAATATATAAACATACCTTTATTTATGAAATACATACATGTGTCAACACACTCACACACTAATTTTATTAAGTTTAATATACAAAATAAATATGTATAGCACTTCTACCTCTTCCTCTCCCTCTGCCCCTACCCCCTCTCTAAAATAAGTAAGTTTTTTAAAGATTTATTTATTTATTTATTTATTTATTTGACAGACAGAGATCACAAGTAGGCAGAGAGGCAGGTAGAGAGAGAGAAGGGGAAGCAGGATCCCTGCCAAGCAGAGAGCCCAAATACCGACATAGGGCTCGATCCCAAGACCCTGGGAATCACGACCTGAGCCGAAGGCAGAGGATTTAACCCACTGACCCACCCAGGCATCCCTAAAATAAGTAAGTCTTTAAAAAAATGCATACAGGCTAAAAGTAAAAGCATGGGGAATTATATACTGTGCCAATACTAATCAAAATAAAGCTGGAGTGGTTACATTAATATCAAATTAGATTTCAGAGCAAAAAATAAAACCAGGGATAAAGAGGGTCATTTCCTAATGATAAAGCAGTCCTTTCATCAATAATATATAAATCATAAATGTTTATGAACTTATTAACACAACTTTAAAATACCTCAAGCAGGGACACCTGCATGGCTCAGTCGGTTAAGCGTCCAACTCTTGATTCCGTCTCAGGTCATGATCTCAGGGTCCTGGGATGGAGCCCTGACTCTGGCTCCGTGCTCAGCAGGGGTCTGCTCGGGATTCTCTCTGTCCCTCTGCCTCTCCATGTGCTCCTGCTCTCTCTCTAAAATAAATAAATGAATAAATCTTTTTAAAAAAATAAGCAAAAACCGATAGAACTGAAAAGCAGAGTACCATAATCAGTCAGATACTTAAATATTCCCCTCTCAGTAACTAACAGAACAAGTAAACCAAAAACCAGCAAGTATATGGAGAGGTAAGCACTTATCAATTCACATGACCCAGTTAACATCTATAAAATATTCCATCCACCAAGAGCAGAATATGCAATCTTTTCAAATATATGTAGAATATCTGGCAATATAAATCATAGCGTAGGCCATAATGCAAGTCTCAATAAATTAAAAAGGATTCAAATTAGGCAAAGTGTCTTATAGGATCACAACGGAATTAGATATCAAACAGAAAGATCTCTGGAAAATTCCCAAATGACGGAACTTTAATTCCTGGACAAAGAAGGAATCTAGAAAAATTAGGAAGTATTTTTAACTGTATGAAAATGAAACATGACATATTAGAATTTGCAAGGTGCACCTAAAACAGTGCTTAGAGGGAAAGTTATTGCACTAAAAACCTGTATCACAAAAGAAGAAAAGCCTGAATTCAAAGACCTGTTTCTAGGATTAGCTGGGAAGTTAAAAGACTATATAAGCCATGTATAGTGATTCTCTGGACATAGATGCTCTTTTTTGAGATTCTTATTCTTGGTCTCTTTCGGTAACTGGTAATGACAAATGGGCCACATCCCTTCGTATTCTCACTGCCCTTTCAGCTAGAAAGTAGTTCCACATCCCCACTTCCATCACCTTAGAAGCCTGAGCAGAAACTAGATTCAGGCTCAGGAGAAAGAACACCTGCGGGGCAGAGGGAGGTGCGCCTGGGTGGCTCAGCTGGTTAAGCAGCTGCTTTCCACTCAGGTCATGACCCCAGAGTCATGGGATAGAGCCTGACGTTGGGCTCCCCGCTGAGTGGGGGAGCCTGTTTCTCCCTCTCCCACTCTCCCTGCTTATGCTCTCTCTCTTTTTCAAATAAATAAAATAAATAAATCTTTAAAAAAATTGTTTAAGAATGGATGGGAAAGACCCTTGAGGCCATTTTCTAGTCTAGGTGAAAACAGTGCTCATTCAACATTAGTGATATAATTTGCCTCACCTAAGCCAAGATCTCCACACAGAGGTTTGGGGGACAAAGAAACACAGAATGTATATTAGTCTGCTTGGGCTGCTATTTTAAAAAAATGGGATGGGCTGGGTGACTTAAACAGCAAAAATTTATTTGCTCATGATTTTCATGGGAAGTCCAAGACCAAGGTGCCAGCCGACTCAGCTCCTATTGAGAGGCACTTGTTGGATTGCAGATGGCCAAATTCTATGTCCTCCCATGGCCCTTCCTCGGGGCAAGGGCATAGAAATCAAGAGAGATCTCTCTTCTTGCCCTTATAAAGCCACAAATCCCATCATGAGGGCCCTACTCTCAGGACTTTGTCTAACCCAACCTCCTCTCAAAGGCCTCTCCAAATACCATCCCATTAGGTCTTCAACATATAAATGGGGGAGGGCACAAATCTTCAATCCATAGTAGAGAGCTAAAATAGCTCTCCCAGAAATCTGCAATATGGCAAGTTGCTTGTGGAGAGTTCTGGGACTTTGGTTCCAGTCATCTTTATCTCTTCCTTGAAGACCCAGCAAATATTATGCGTTGTTTTGGACACTACAAGAGAAAAGAAAAGAAGCCTTTATTAACTCAGGGCTCATGACATTACAGCATTAGTACAAAGTATGTAACAAAAAGGGAGATATGCTGCAGAAGGGGGTGAAGGGCAGACGAAGAACAGCAGAGCCGATAGAACAAAAGCTGGACTTTTTATCCAATGTGACCTTGAAGCCTGGGCTCTTCCAATCATCAGCTGTGGGACTTTGGACAGGTTCTATCTTGGAAGCTCAATTTCTACATTTGTAAAATGAGAAGAGTAATAGAAACCACTCTCAAATTTGTTGTGAGACCAGAAGACTATCTGGAGAACACTTGAAAATATTTATTCCAGTATTATGTTGCCAATCATTTGGGTGTCTTTTCAGCCATTATCTCCCACCAGAGACACACATCTGAGACACTGTATCACATAATCGTGTTCCCACAGGACACGATTTGTGCCCCTCCTCCTCTCTCCTGATATGAATATTTAGAGACATCAAATTGAGGTTAAGTATCTTCTCACGCAGTCTGAATGCTTTCATCAATTTCAATAGTCGAATTATATAGCCCCACCATGCCTTCTCCTTGTAAGGAATGGAAAAGACCCAACTCTATTCCAACAACTTTGGTTAAATATTTTCCAATGTATTTTAGGATGATGAAAAAGAAAAATTCATTAATTTATTAACCCAATATTTATTGAGTGTCCACCAAGTACTGGTTAGGTATCAGCCATACAGCAGTGAACAAAATACATCAAAGTACCTTACATTTCACGCCAATATAAATAACTATAATGATATAAACTTCTCAAAGTCTCTTGACCTTGTTCCAGAACTTTTGTTTAGAATGGTCATCAAATCCATTCTCAAATAAAATTCATATTTAATTTGTATTTTGACAGTGCAAACTAACGAAGCTATCTCTAGTGCTAGAGATAAAGGAATCTGGAGTACATTTATTACATGAAATGAACATTGAGAAAATGACATATAGAGAAAATCAACATGCTGGGAGGAGGAAGAAAAATTTCTTTGTGACAATCCTTCATTTTTCATTCTCTATAAAGGTTTATTTTACATTACAAGAAGGAAGGAAACATCATGAAGTATTTAGACTATATTACAAGTTACAGATCCACGTTCAATGTAGCTAAAAGAGAATAAAAGAATTGCAGAAGTAACTTAACGTATCAACCCTACTGAAAAATTCTAACAGTACATGGGTTTTCTCAACTTGAGTTTCTAAAGTCACTGTGTAGCTGTTTTACCAGATTTTCAAAGTCAAGTTTTTGACAGAGCCCAGGAAATCAGCCTTATTGCTAGTTAAAACATCATCTTTGAGCACTTATATCCAATGTATCAAAACTAGCAAAAGTTTAGCTGCAACTTTTGGGGGCGGGGAGGGCTGGGGCTGTCTGGGTTTCCTTTCTCCTGGTGAGCCCTAAGACACTACACACTCTATCTGAGGGAGCCAGGTTTCTATTTCGCTGGCCCCACGTCTCCTACAAGTTGCTGACTCACGTTATGGAGCGGAATTAAGAACCTGTCTGAATCAATAGGCATTTGTGGCAGCCAGTGCTAGTTGTCCGAACATCCATTTTCTCTTTCTTCTAAGGAAGTAGAAATTTCAGCTAGGCACAGCATTAAAAAAGGTCAGCAAGATCTTGGAAAGCAGCTCACAGGCCACGGAAGAATAGCACTGGGGTAAAAAAGAAACATTTATAATGTTGAACACTGTCTGCTGCATTTTGCTGCTTCTAGCGACATCCTATAGAGGGATGGACCCCAGCCAGAGCTAGTCAGACGCTGGGGAGCAAATCGCCCCCACTAGCTGCCCAGCTTCTGCGGAACTAGGGCAGGGGCAGGAGGGCACGCAGGGGTGCTGGGAACGGGACAGTCTTAGGCAATTGCACTATCTCCGTCAAGTTCCCGAAGCCTGTGAGCCCTTCAACCCCTAGGTCTGCGGCTTTCTGCCTCCTTCTTCCAGAGGAGTTCAGGGCCAAGACAGATTCTTACTGCCCTGAGACTGACCCCTTGGGATGGTTTCTTCTATATGTAATTGACAAGCAGCACACAGACCAGAAGTCAATTAAATGTTAGAGAGAATCTGAAAGCCAAAGAAACCAAAAGGCTGGTTTGCAAATGCCTGTGATGATGAGCTCCTGCACAGGAAAGGAAAAATAATTTTCCCTTTATCCTTTGAGGTTCTTGGCTGAGATCCCCCCTCCCCCTATAATAAAACCCAGATTAATAGGAGAGACAAACAAGTTTAATGACATACATACCTCCTGTATACATGGCAGAGACCCAGGAAAAGTGAGTAACTCCCCGAAATGGCTGCAGCCATCACTTTAAATACCAGCTTTAGCAAAAGACAAAATATGTTGGGGGTGGGGAGTCTGTTCTGGGAGGCTATCAGACCAGGCTCAGTAAACAAGGGTGTAGCCGTTATGCATACTTAAATCCCTGCTTTCTCCTGGGATGACAGTTTGTAGAGATATGGAGTCAACCACCGCTTCCTGGAAGGAGGAGGGAGCCACCCTTAGAAATCCAGATTCCCCTAAGGCGTGTAAAGGTCTCTCACAAAAGTGTAACTTCTACTTGGTGTTTCGAGCTTTTCCTGGGTCTGCAGTATTTTGAAAATACCCGGCCCCAAATAATCCTTATGCCGCAGAGGCATGTTTGGGGGTGGCAAATTTTGTTCCCCTCCACCTTCAGGCAGTTTCAGGGCCCCCAAACTGCTCAGCAATGAACGGATGGTGAAAGTGAACCCATCCCCAAGAGAGACCCACTGCGAATGTGGCCATAAACAATCAATGGAAATGAAGCTTCTGGAGGGCCAGAGAGGACACGGACAAGGGTTTTCTTGAAGGGAGCAGAGCTAAGGGCTATCAGACGAGCTAACTGAGGAAGGTGACCCAGTGCTCGGGCATGGAGCTTTTGCATTTCCAACCAGTTAGTCTCCATCCATAATCACCAGGAACGGCCAGCAGCCAAGTGTTGTCACATTGGTCTTTCCAGTAGCACCTTTTCTTCTGTCACCCTGCACCTGCTCTACCGTGATGCTGTGGATAGCACACATCACTTGTCTTATTTCTTACATATTGCAGGATCACAAGAAGATACAATTTGAACTTCACTCACACAGGGGATCACACATCCCTCAGAGATCCTGAATTTCGAAACGTATGCAAGTGTGGGGAAGGAAAAATCATTTTCTCTCTACTCGTCTCAGTTCTTGGCTGAGACCCCCACTGTAATAAAAGAAAGATTAACGGGAGAAAAACAAACATAAGTTTAATAACATGTACTTCCTGTACACATGGGAGAGACCCAGGAAGACTGAGTAACTCCCTGAAATGGCCCAAACTACGTGCTTAAATACCTTCAGACATTGGGGGAGAGGGGATGCCATTTATGGAAGGAGACTGGAAAAAGCACAGTAAATGCAGGTAAGGTAATTAGGCAGATTGAAGTCTTCCCCTTCACCACTGCTAAGAGTTTCTGGATTTATTTTATTTTCCTAAAGATTTTTTTCTTTATTTATTTGAGGGAGAGAATAAGCAGAGGGAGAGGTGAAGAGAGGGTCAGAGGGAGAGGCTCGTAGAGCAGGGAGCCCAAAACGGGGCTTGATCCCAGGACCCTGGGATCATGACCTGAACCAAAGGAAACGCTTAACCATCTGAGCCACCCAGGCACCCACGAGTTTCTGGTTTTAGTCATCCTCCTCTTTCTGGGACAGAAGGATCCATGCCTACAGAGCTTTCCCTTATAAAGGTAAATGTCTCTCTCTCCTTTTTAAAAAAGATTTTCTTTATTTGAGAGAGAGAGCACGAGCTGGAGGGAGTGGTGCCAGTGCAGTGGGAGTGGGAGAAGCAGACTCTCCCCCAAGCGGGGAGCCAGACACAGAGTTCAATCCCAGGACCTTGAGATCCTGACCTGAGCCAAAAGCAGCCGCTTAACCCACTGAGCCGCCCAACTGCCCCCAAAGGTAAACGTCCCTTACAAAAGAGTAACCTCTACTAGGTTTCAGAGCGTCTCCAGTTATCTGCAGTTTCTTAAAAATAACTAGCTCTCAAGATGATCAGTGACAAAGAGGCCTCTTTTAGGATGGCATAATCTGCTCCCCTTCGATAGCAATGGGATTGTACGGGGGAGTTCGCTCCCTTAGCAATGCGCGTGCTCTGGTGTGTGGGAAGAAGTGTACACAGAGATGTTTGTGTGTCCAGAAAATCAGAACGACAGGGGCCAAGAGTTTCCCCCCAAATTTGCTTTCCCCTTGTATCATAATAGAACTTTGAGCTGAGTGTGTAGCTCCCTAAAATAAGAACTTCATTTACAGCCTTCCTTGTAATTAGATGTGGTCATGAAAACTTCTAGCCAATGGGATGTGAAAGGGCATGCGGTAGGTAACTTTCAGGTGGTGCCCTTAAAGGGAAGGCGCGGGTCTTTCCCTCTCCCATTTCCAATTAGCTGGAGTATGAAGGTGGTAGAGAGCCCTCTGGGATCAGGAGACTGTGGCAGCATTCTGTAGATGGCAGAACAAGATAGAAGGAATCTGGTTTCCTGACACTAGAAAGCACCATACTAGCCTAGACTTTTACAGAAGAGATTTTACTTATCTGTTATACACAGCCAAACGTATTAACTTATTCATAGGCAATTATGTATCATAATCTAGTTCTAGAAACTAGAATGGAATATTTTTCACTTTTGTGTTGGAATGATAACTTCCGTAGCTTCAAGCAATATGAAATGTAAAATGAAAAATAATGGACAGGCAGAGGGAGAAGCAGGCTTCCTGCCAAAAATAATAATAATGGACAGTTCTGACCATGCCTACCTAGCTGTGGTTCTAGTTCTCTTCAGATGGCCCTGGTTTCTGAGCTTTGGTAATTTTTTTTAAAGATTTTTTTATTTATTTGAGAGTGAGAGGGAGCGAGAGAGAGCATGAATGGGCAGAGGGAGAGTATGAGAGAGAAGCAGACTCCCTACTGAGCAGGGAGCTCCATGCAGGGCTTGATCCCAGGACCCTGGGATCCTGACCTGAGCCAAAGGCAGACGCTTAACTGATTGAGCCGCCCAGGCACCTCTGAGCTTTGGTAATACTACCTCATCCAAGTGTCCCTCCATCCCTAGTGGTGGCTGCATCTTTCTACTATTGCCAACCTTTGAGTTAATTCATCATAGACTTTTCAGCTTTTCCATTATTATAAAGTCAATTACCTCTTTTATTTTCCCTCTGTCAAGAGTACTAAAGTGTTTTTCGTGGGGTTTTGCTAGAACCTGACTTAACTACAGACAAACACCCTTTTGGGAATAAGAGCAATCTTTTTATTATTTTTTTTTTAAAGATTTTCTTTATTTGTCAGAGAGAGAGAGGGAAAGAGAACATAAGCAAGAGGAGCAGGAGGCAGAGGGAGAAGCAGGCTCGCCACTGAGCAAGGAGCCTGATGTGGGACTCTATCCCAGGACCCCAGGATCTTGACCTGAGCCCAAGGCAGCACCAACTGAGCCACCCAGGCTTCCCAGAATAAGAGGAAACTTGATGATCGTACATGCTGACCCAGTTTTCTGTCCTTGAAAATGTAGCCTAAAGAAATAATTTATTAGAAACAATAACAAAAATGTGCACAAAGATGTCCATTGTAGCATGACTTATAATGGCAGAACATTGGAAACCATCTAAATGTTCAAGATTAGGAAAATGGACTAAGAAATCAGAATCTATAACCCAGTGGAGTATTATGCAGCCATTATAATCATTGCATCAGTCAGCTTTTGCTCGATTATCCCCCAGTAACAGATGATCCCCAAATCTCTGATTTATCTCGGGTTTGTCACTCAGTTCACTGCAGCTCTGTTTCATCCCAGGTCCCAGTTGGAAAGATCAGCTCGTGTTGGGGTCAAGGCGGTAGAAAAAAAGCAAGACAGGTTAATGTAATGGCTCTTAAAGCTTAAGGTCAGATGTGGGTTATGTCATTTCTGCTCAGATTCCACTGGCCAAAGCAAGTCATATGACCAAGCTTCTCTCAGGGATGCAGAAAACTGCTGTTACAGGGAGGCCCACCAGGAAGTGGCTCTGTACAAAGAGTTCCCCAGAAAAGGGGCAGCAAATTTTTTTTAAAGCTTTTGTTTATTTACTTGTCAGAGAGAGCAAGAGTGAGAGAGAGAGCACAAGGAAAGGGAGCGGCAGGCAGAGGGAGAAGCAGACTCTCCACCAAGCAAGGAGCCCAGTGAGGGACTCGATCCCAGGACCCTGAGACTATGACCTGAGCCAAAGGCAAATGCTGAACTGACTGAGCCTCCCATGCATCCCGGGCAGCAGATATTTTTGAACAATAATAAAATCTACAATAATGAATGCTATGAAGAAATATTGAAAATGTTTATTATAATAACTAAGCAAAATCTACAAAAAGATTTTATATACACTATTGTGGTGGAGTCTACCAGCTGTCTGACACAATACGTTCTATCTAACCTGTTTCCTGGGCATGTGGAATTAGATGTAATCATATGATTAAGTTCTAATCAATGACACTATCTTCCTGGAAATAGCAGCAGATTCCACAGGTTCTGGGCTCAATCCCACAGGACTACCCCTTCTACCCTGGAGACACCAGTCACAGACCCAGTTAGCTATCTGTGCTTCTGACCAACCAGCTTGAGATGAGAGGCTCTCATCACCCCCTTCTCAGATTCAACTAATTTGCTAAAGCAACTCACAGAATTTAGGGAAACAGTTTACTTACTGGATCACCAGATTATTATAAAAGGCTGTAACTCAGGAACAGCCAGAGGGAAGATATGTGTAGGGCATGGTATGGGGAAGAAGCACAGAGCTTGTATGGCCTCTCTGCAATTCATCCCCTTGTGGCACCCCCCACATGTCCACCAACCCAGAAGCTCTCTAAGTCCTCTCCTTTGGGGTTTTTATGGAGGGTTCATTAAAAAGGCATGATTGATTAAATCATTGGCCATTGGTGATTATTTCAACCTCCAGCCCCTTTTTCCTCCCCAGAGGTTTGGGGGTGGGGCTGAAAGTGCCAGCCCTTTAATAACAAGGTTGGTTCCCTAGGCAACCAGCTCCTATCCTTAGGGGTTTTCCAAAAGTTACCTTGTTGACACAAACTCAGGTGTGGTTGAAAGGAGCTTGTTATGAATAACAAAAGGCACTTTCATAGCTCTTCTGGCTTAGGAATTCCAAGGATTTTAGGCTTTTTATGCCAGGAATGGGAATATAGACCAAATATGTATCTCTTATTACAAATCACAATATAACAAGGATCTACTCCCATGCACCCTGATTTACCATCTCCCAGATAGTCCCTCCCACACCTCTAGACTCGTGATAGTCGGTCAGAAAATTACAGAATGAGAAGTTTAAAAAAGAATTCTTGTGATATCACTACTCGCTGATTGGGAGGAGACTTGAGAAGAAACAAGCGACCTTTTTGGATACAAAAAGAAGTTTTTAAAAACAATACAAAATTTCACCCTGGTAAAATTGAAATAACGATAAACTTTAATTTTGTATATTTATTATTTCATTTATAATAACTGAACATATATTTACTCATTTTCATTATGAGTTTTACACATGACCTCTTTGGGGACACTCTCCCCAGACAATTGTCTCCTTCTTGCAACTTTTCCCAGTCGCCACTATGCCAAACACTTCCTCTAGACCATAGCTTCTAGAACATCAAAGGTATGAACTATAGGTTCATTTGCATCATTTTATTATGCTTATTTGTTTATGTGACATTTTTCTCAAATAGACTAGAAATACCTTGAAGCCAAGGACTTTGTCTTATTCGTTTCTGTATCCTCAGAATCTGACTCAATAAATGTATGTCAAACAATGAATGAATTCCTAAGACGTGAGTAAATGACACTTGCTGTTTCTGGCAGATAGGTTATTACATTTGGGAAGAGAGGTTCAAAGTCCCATATTGACTGGTCCAGTTACTTATTACCTTGGGCAATTCTCTTAACTTCAATTTCCATCTGTCAAATATTTCTTGGTACTAGTCCATCTGTGATACCAAAGGCCATCTGCCCCAAAATGTGCCATTTTGGCATATTGATTTTTTGTAGATTTTATTTATTTATTAGACAGAGATAACAAGTAGGCATAGAGGCAGACAGAGAGGGAGAAGCAGGCTCCCCGCCGTATAGAGACCCCGAAGTGGGGCTCCATCCCAGGATCTTGGGATCATGACCTGACCTGAAGGCAGAAGATTTAACCCATTGAGCTACCCAGGCGCCCCTGGCATATTGATTATTTTGAATTAAAGTTACTTAAATGGTGCCTCTCTGGCTCAGTCAATAGAGCACGTGACTCTTGATCTTGGGGTCCAGAGTTCAAGCCCCACATTGGGTGTACAGATTACTTAAAACAATTTTTTTAAATCTATGAATTAAAGTTACTTGAGGGGCTCCTGGGTGGCTCAGTCGTTAAGCCTCTGTCTTCAGCATGGATCCAGGATCCTGGGATCAAGCCCTGTGTCATGGGGCTCCCTGCTTAGCAGGAGCACTCTCCCACTCCCTCTCCCACTCCCCCTTCTTGCATTCTCTCTCTTGCTGTCTTTCTCTCTGTCAAATAAATAAATAAAATCTTAAAAAATACAGAAATAAATAAAAATAAAGTTACTTGAGAAATAAATAAAAATAAAGTTACTTGAGAAAGTGTACGAACACCCTGACCTTTGTTGTCAGACAGCAGAAAGTAAATCTCTGATGTGACAGATACCCTTCCTGTACCAGGAGGTAAAGCAACACCCTTATCACCAGAGACAGGGAATTCAGAGCCAAGAAGACTGTCTAAAGAAACTCGGTTACTTCCACTAATTTTCTACCCCAGCCCAAAACCTGTTGAAGATTCCTTATTAACTGAAACTCCCAAACATGTTTTCTTTGTCTGGTCAATTTCTCCCAAATTGATTGTTTCTTTGTTTAAAAAGCATAAAAACTGGGGCGTCTGGCTGGCTCAGTTGGGAGATTGTGTGATTCTTGATCTCCGTGTTCTGAGTTCGAGTCCCACATCAGGTATAGCAAGTACTTAAATAAACAAACCCTTAAAAAAAAGGTATGAAAACTCCCTGCCTTGGTCATTCTTTTGAGGTCTCAATTTTATTATTGGTCCTCCATGGACATGTAATTAAAGTTCATTTTCCCCCCTATTACTCTGCTATGTCAGTTTAATTCTTGGGCCAGCTAGAAGAAGCTTGATGAGTAGAATAAAATTATTCTTTCCCTACACATGTTTATTATGAAGAGGAAATTCTGTGGTTCAGAAAGTCCTCAAGACCATCCAGAAGCCATTGTTTAGCTGTCTTGTGGGGTTGGTCTTGTCCTCGCAAGAGCAAAGAAAATTCTCAGTTACCATATTTTGTAAACTGTATTAATCCATAAATCATTAATATTTGGTGAGGAGGGGTTTAAATCTTGTCTCTGTCCAAACTCACTGTGCCACCTTGGTACTCCAGGTCTGTTTCCTTTTGTAGAATTATATTTAATTTAACAGATGTCTCTGGAGCACTTAGGTCTCAAGAGGTTATATGTTGAAACATGAAAGTTCTAAGAAAAGATAGGATTCATTTTATCAACACAGAATATAAATATTTTTGGTTAATTTGCCTTCCCCATCTCAATCATAGTCTTGAGTGTTCCAACTGTTCATTTCCTTTTTTTAAAAGATTTTATTTATTTATTTGACAGACAGAGAGCACACGTAGGCAGAGAGAGAGGAAGGGAAGCAGGCTCCCTGCTGAGCAGAGACCCTGATGCAGGGCTTGATCCCAGGACTCTGGGATCGTGACCTGAGCCAAAGGCAGAGGCTTTAACACACTGAGCCACCCAGGCATCCCCCAACTATTCATTTCTTATACTCATTCACTTATGGTATGTCAGTTTAGAATCTTTTGTTTGCAAGCAGTAGAAAATTTACCTTAAACAGGCTTATGCAGAAAAGAAAAGGTATTAGTTCATGTAACTGAATGGTATAGGAGACAGGGCTGGTTTTTTTTTAATTTTTTAAATTATTTTAAAGATTTTATTTATTTATTTATTTATTTAGAGAGCAAGCGAGTATGAGCAGGGGGATGGCAGAGGTAGACAGAGAGAGATTCTCATGCAGACTCCATGCTGAGCATAGAACACAATGCCATGACTCTGAGATCATGAACTAAGTCAATATCAAGAGTCAGATGCTCAGCCGAGTGAGCCACCCAGGCCCCCTGTGCTGGCTTTAAGTACTGTATGATACAGGAGTTCAAATGATATCCCCAAACCTAGTTTACTTTTCTCTCACGTGCGCTCTTCATCTCTCATTTCCTTTCCTTTGGGTTGTTACCGTTCTTTTTTTTTTTAAGAATTTATTTATTTATTTGACTGACAGAAAGAGAGAGCACACAAGGAGGGGAGCTGGAGCGGGAGAAGCAGGGAGCCCAATGCAGGGCTCTATCCCAGGACCCTGGGGTCATGATCTGAGCTGAAGGCAGACACTTAACGACTGAGCCACCCCGGTGCCCTGTGTTGTTACCATTCTTTAGACAAGTTCCCTCTGTAGTCACGAGATGACTATTGTAACTCCAGATCTTGCATCCTCTAGAAAAAGTGAGAATGTTTTCCCTGGATGTCTCACAAAAGTCTTATTGCATCTGAGTTTTTCTGCCTGAGTCACATGCCCACCCCTGAACCAATTACTGAGGCTTAAGGATTATGCAGCTCTGATTAGCCAAAACTGAGTAATGTGATCACCCTGGGAGCTGATGGTAGAGGAACTTCATCAGAGGCACATAAACTAAAAAAGGGGGGTAGTCTCTTCCATCCCTCACCAAGGGAAATCTGTGGATGATTACTAGCAGGGTTGGTAAGTGCCAGACAATAAAACAACTCAGTGGGATATACATTCATTTACTATACAGAGGGCTTAGGTGGGCTTCTCCGGAAAGAGATTTTGAGGTGAATAACTGAGTACAGGAGGTTTATTGAGAAATTCTCTTGGGAAATACACCAGTAAGGAAGGAAAACAAAATGGGGCAGAAGGAAACACTGACCCATGATGACAATGCAACCAAGACTTCAGCCTCTGTCACAAGGACCTCTGAAGCTGGAATGGTCCTTCAGAGTATCCCAAATTAGTGAAAGGTTGCCAGGTCTTTGTATTTCCTCCTCAGTCAGTCATTGGCTGTGGGTCACCCGCTAGGAAAGTGCATAATCTTTGTGAGGCGGATCCCTGAAGCAAAGGCAATTCCCAGTGAGTTACATAGATGACACCTGTCAGAAATCAATACCTCCAGTCACCTGGGGATAGGCGCAATGCTCTGAACAGGGGATCTCAGTGGATGACCGCAGAGACAAATGCTCTCTACCAATGCTGTAATCTCAGTAATGTCACTCCTAAGAACTTCTAATTCTCCTACCCACTCATTCTCCTCTACCTGCCTAGCCAAAAATGATGTTTACCTCTCCTGTCTTCCCCAAGCACTGTTACCCACCCACTGTATCTGTGCAAATGTACATAGCTGGCTCATTACAGAAGAGATTTTTATTTATGTATGTACTTATTTTAAACTTTTTAAAAAATATTTTATTTATTTATTTGACAGACAGAGATCATAAGTAGGCAGAGCAGCAGGCAAAGAGAGAAAGGGGGAAGCAGGCTCCCCGCCTAGCAGAGAGCCCGATGTGGGGCTCGATCCCAGGACCCTGGGATCATGACCTGAGCCAAAGGCAGAGGCTTCAACCCACTGAACCACCCAGGTGCCCCTGCACTTATTTTAAACTTTAAAAAATATTTTATTTATTCATTTATTTGACAGAGAGAGAGCATGAGCCGGGGGGTGGGGGTGGTGTCAGGCAGAGGGAGAAGGAGAAGCAGGCTCCCCACTGAGCAGGGAGCCTGATGTGGGATTTGATCCTAGGACTCCAAGGTCATGACTTGAGTCGAAGGCAGACAATGAACCGACTGAGCCACCCAGGTACCCCTAAACTTTTTTTTTTTTTTAAAACTAACCTCTCTGCCTAACATAGGGCTCAAACTTACAATCCCTGAGATGAAAATGCATGCTGTATTGACTGAGCCAGCCAGGCATCCCTAGAGAAGAGATTTTTTAAAATTACTCTATGATTCTCTCAACTTGAGAGCTGAGGAAGGTGGGCAAGTGGCAGCCTGTGCATTAGGAGTCCCTCAGAGCATTGCTGAGCTTATGTAGCATTAAGGAAAGATACAATGAGAGTTGCAGTGAGTTTATGTAAAAGTAGATACTGAGAATGTTTTCTTTTCTTTTTTTTTTTTTTTTTAAAGATTTTATTTATTTGTCAGAGAGAGAGAGAGTACACACAAGCAGGGAGAGAGGCAGGCAGAGAGAGAGGAGGAAGCAGGCTCCCTGCCAAGCAAGGAGCCCGACGCGGGACTCGATCCCAGGACCCCAGGATCATGACCTGAGCTGAAGGCAGCGGCTTAACCAACTGAGCCACCCAGGTGTCCCGAGAATGTTTTCTATTTGAAATGTACTTTTTTGAGGGAAAAGGGATTAGAGATTAATTTGTACTAGTCAAGAAAACTGGAACCCTAAATGTTTTTATTCCAATTCTTTTTTTAAAAAGATTTTATTTATTTATTTGAGAGAGAGAGAGAGCATGAGAGTAGAGAGGTTAGCAGGAGAAGCAGACTCCCTGCTGAGCAGGGAGCCCGATGTGGGACTCGATCCCGGGACTCCAGGATCATGACCTGAGCCGAAGGCAGTTGCTCAACCAACTGATCCACCCAGGCAACCTTTTATTCCAATTCTTAATTAACCTTTGACTTTAACCAAGAAAAAGATTTTGAACCAATTTTGATTATGCTATATTAAGAGAGATAAGTTTCCACTCCTGAGATGACAGCAGCCTTGGTAGAGATGAACTAGTGGGGAGGTGACCACTGGATGGGGGTATTGGTGGTTAGGAATGTGGGCTAGCAAGGAAAGGGAGGGATGTGAAAGGGTTGATTCCAGTCAGCAGCTGGAGTTGCTGAGATTGGTGTACTATCCTTCCAGTTCAGGTGATGGCCTGAGACCAATCCTATTTCTCTGGCTTGTTCTAAAAAGAGTGCTGGTTAGTATAGATGAGTCATGTTCCAGAAAGAGCACTATCCCATTATCCATCACCAGATCACAACTCCCAACTCAGAGAATGCTGAAACATGAGACAGTGAGTGTGCTCTGCCCTGGAAGGGGGGCGGGGGTTGGTGGTGGTGGTGAAAGGGTGCTGGTGCTGGGCAACGGGCGTCTTTATCTCCTTGGTCCTTTGCACTTAATTCATACTTTTATTTTTCTTCTTTAGATATCTTGGTATAAGAGGGCTAAATCTTATTGTTCTTGGTGGTTAGGATAAGGACAATTAGAACTGGCTGCCTTTACATCTTGCAGCAAGCTCAGAAGGCACTTTGACATGCTCATTACTTAGGGTACTGGCCAGTATAGGGACAAGGGCTAAACTGAAGGTTAGGAGGGAAGCAAAATGATGAGGTAGAACCAAGGGAACAATTTAGGTTGTGAGGAACCTCCTTCCCACTGAAAATCACCAAATCACAAGGTAAAAATCAATCAAGGGGTCTAAAGTGAACATTAACATAATTTAAAGAGAGTATTTTAGTACAAAGAGCACACTTGTCTGAAAGTGATTCCAAGAAATTATGATGCTGGTTTGCAGGCAAAAAGCTAACTAGAACCAGACACCTGCCTTTCTCCCAGAGGGATGGGTTGCACTCCAGCCTAGCCTCGCATGGGACCTCATCCTCTCAAAGACAACTACAACATCCCATCAGCTTCAAGGTCCCAGAAAATGCCTATAAACAGCAGGCACCCCCAAATCCAGATTACCGGCAGACCAAGTAGTCCATCACCAACAAGGTTCCTCGTAGGCTTGCTCCATAAGAAGGGATCTTGTCAATGGAAGCCAGGCTCACTCTTCAGGTCCAACATGGGTTCCCTCTTGCTAAGGCTCAATTAGCTGCTACTGGCCCAACCCACCACCTGCAGAAACCAACACTGAATCGCAGTATGGCACCATTTCTCAAAGGAGACCAGCCGGTCCCTTGAGCAAAATGATTACTTTGGATCTCTTCCACATGGGGTGGGTGTGACTGTGGGGCAGCAATTCATTCTTTCCAGGACTGATTCATACTCTAGTTATGAGTTTGCCTTTCCTATCCCCAGGTCCCCCAGCAGGACTACCATTCAAGAGTTTGCAAAATGGTCGTCCATTGACATGGTATCCCATACAGTGTTGCCTAAAACCAACAGATTGTGTTACTGCAAAGGAGTTGCACGTGACCATGAGAACCAGTGGTGGTGTTAATGCTTCCTCACTCAGAAGCAGACAGCTTAATGGAATGGGCCCATTCAAGGTCCAGGTAACATTTTAGGTCTTGGTTTATGTGCTGCAAAGTAAGCACAACTTTTTAGCTTTTAGACCATACCATGTGGAGTTGGGGTGACTTGGTGAGAGAGGGCCTTTTTAGTCCCATGAAGAGCCACTCTTCTTGTCACCATGAGTAACCCTGGGTGAGATCAGAAGAAGAGCAGCCCAGCTGAGGCCATCGAAATTGCTGACCTACTGGGGTACCTGGCTGACTCAGCCGGTGGAGTGTGTGACTCTTGATCTCCGGGTTGTAAATTCAAGGTCCACGTCGGGTATAGAGATTACAGAAAAAAAGTAAATAAAAAAATCAAAAATCCTTAAATTGGGATGCCTGGGTGGCTCAGTCAGTTGAGCCGACTCAAAAAGATAAAATCTTTAAAAAAAATCCTTAAATTACTGACCCACTGTATAATGAACAAATAAAATGGTTATTAGTTTAGACTATTAGGTTTTGGAATGCTTTGTGATGTGGCAACAGATTATTGACACAAATGAGGCCAAAAATATCTGAAAACATACATAGATGGATCTGATGCATCAGAAGAAAACACATGTAAGTTCTCTCACATTCCAAAGAGAGCTTTAGGCCCTTCCCTAAAGACTCACCAAGAGGCAGCAAAACTGGGTCTAGAACTATAACCAAAATACTTCCGCCAGCTGAAATAAGAGAAGACTAAAAGGGAGATTTTGATTAGTTATTATCACCCAGGGATTATTGTAGATTTTCTCTTCCACTGAGAAGGCAAAGCCAAGTGAGAGCTGAGTTAGGCATGTCTTAAAGATGTATGACACTCCAACGGCTGGACTGAACTGTAGCTACCTGAGAATTTTAGGGGAGAAAGAGAATTTTAGCTTCTTTTTTTTTAAGAGATTTTATTTATTTATTTACTTGTCAGAGAGAGAGAGAGAGCACAAGCAGGAAGAACAGCAGGCAAAGGAAGAGGTAGAGGCAGACTCCCTTCTGAGCAGGGAGCCCCATGTGGGACTCCATTCCAGGACCCTGGGATCATGACCTGAGCCAAAGGCAGACTCTTAATCAACTGAGCCACCCAAGCATCCCTGAAGACAGAGAATTTTAGGGAGAGCTGGCCACATATCCTTGGAGTTTGGAGAGCAGAATCAGCATGGACACTGCTGCCTGTCTTTTACTAGAAGAATTTTGAAGACAGGAAGCTTGCTGAAGCAGCAATGAAAGGACAGCCTATCTTACTCAGCATGGCAAAGATACGTGTGTTTCCTTTGGATCGAGTGATGATCACAGAAAGCAAAAGAGCTTGAGCCTCTTGCTTGTGCCCTGCCAAAGACCCTGCCAATGGGTGAGGGGATCCTGGCATTAAGAAGCTGTGGGCATTCCACAAGGGCAGTCTGTATCAAAGAACTATGCCAGGAGGTTGAAGAATCACACTCACTTCATGGAGCGTCAGCATTTGGATGCCAGTCACACAGAAGATATGGACAACCAAGAGAGGACTTTTAGCAACATCAGAAAGTAAAAGAGAGTGGGATGGAGGAGAGAGAGGCCAGATAGAGGAAAGAGCATCTTATGTTTCCTAGGATGTGCTATCAAATCTTCCCACTGGGTGCCTAAGAAGAACCTCCAAAAGCAACCAGCAGAGAAGGAGCCAACTTTATGTCCAGAGAGGACAAAAAAAATCTTCTGACTGTAACCTGTAAAGCAGGAAATTATCTACCTCCATTCCCACCCTCTTCATCCTTGGAGAAGAAACTGTGGTTAGAAAAATGGGGAGGGAGACCTGGAAGTGTAAGGAACAGAAAAGAGGATTATAATCGCTTCTTTGACTTTAAGGCCCTTGCAGAACTCAACTGGGAGAGAGGATAAGAAATAACTATAAATCAAATTCTGAGTTTTGATTATTTTATCAAGCTGCTCGTTTCCCACCTCCACCTCCCAACACCTCCCCCTCACCCATTTTTCTGAAGTCAGGGAATGTTTAGTTAAGTATGAGACTACTGAAAATAAGAACACATTTCTCAGTCTCCCTTGCAGGTAAATACATTAATGTGAATAGGTTCTGGCTAACAGGTTGTCAACATAAATGATGTTAACAACTTCTGGGTTGTACCCTTAAAGGAAATGGGTACATCTTCCCCTTCCTGATAACTGGAATGTACTGTGGTACTGAACCATTTTGGACCAAATATGGTAAGACAGTACTCTAGAGATGGTGGAGAAAGAAGACAGAAGACAAACTCCAGCTCACTCTGTGGAACAGAGCTGCTGTTATTTGTCTATTTTTGCCATCTAATAAGTGAAAGTCTCAAGGCCATACTACATATGCACATTTCTCACTCATGGCTCTGGGAGTGGGCTGAGGCAGCTCTGTTTTATATGAAACCCTGAACTCAAAACAGTTTTTTTTTTTTTTAACCAGTGTTTTAACATGACTGTGCCTGCTAACACGACAGTGGGTTGGGTGACAGGAGTGGAAGGCCTCCTTTCTGACCACATCCAGCTTCTAAAATGAGTGGCTCTCCACAGGGAGCTGCTCTGCTGGTGGATGTGGGTCAAGTTCAGCTCCACTCTAATGTCTCTCATTCCCAGGTCACAGGGAGATTGCAGCTCTCAGGACGGTGCAAGTTCCTTCCCATAGCAGCAGCTGGATCCAGTTTGCAGTTTTTCCCACACTTGCAGACACAGCATCTTGAGCCCTGATCCATCAGAGGCACCTACACCGGTTCCCTTCTCAGAGGTCTGAATTTCAGCTCCACACAGCTCCTCTTCTAGTTCTCTAAATTTTAATAATCCCAACCTCTTCCCTTGGTTCCCCTAGCTCCAGGCATAGTAGCTGCTAGGCCACTAGAGCACGGTCGCTATCTCTGCCACATATTGAGATCTCTTCTTGCATTTTCAGTTACCTAATTATCATTTCTTTGTATTAAATTTTGTTACAATAATCGGGTGGTTTGTTTCCAGACATTCCCCTGACTGATTCCATGGAGTAAATCCTCTGCCTGTTAGACTACCCTCAAGAATTTTCTCTTTGGGGGCGCCTGGGTGGCTCAGTGGGTTAAAGCCTCTGCCTTTGGCTCAGGTCACGATCTCAGGGTCCTGGGATGGAGCCCCGCAACATTGGGCTCTCTGCTCAGCAGGGATCCTGCTTGCGCCCCCCCCCGCCCCCCCCCCGCCTCTCTCCCTACTTACGATCTCTCTCTGTGTCAAATAAATAAAATCTTTAAAAAGAATCTTCTCTTTGGCATGTTTCATGACAGTCCTTTCCCAGCACCTGCTACTCCTCTCTGCACTTATTTTCGTTATAGAATTTACTCTGCTCAACTCCCATAGTTTTTTTTTTTTTTCTCCGCCATAGCCATCCCAGGCCCATACCCACTTGAGGACAGAGCACATGTACCTTTCCTCAGTACCACAGGAAACTCTGAACAACACACGCTTCAATGAATGAATAAATTCATTGCATTTTTCCAGTAAGGAAAATAAAACAGGAACGGAAGCTGTTAATAGTATGCGATTTGGAAAGCTCACGTAGCGCCAAAATGAAAGAGAAACTTAGATGGTGATGTGAGAAACAGGAGGGCGGTGGCTCCCAGCAACAAGCCCAGCTCCGAGCAGTCAGCAAGCTCTCAATAAAAAAACGCGAATCGCCAGCAGGATGAAAGGACAGCTGAGACTTTGCAAAGAATACTCCGTGACTGGGAGGGAGAGAGGAAGGAGGATAGGGTTAGAGGACTCCCGAGGACGCCAAATTGGCAGTTCAGGCTCTAGAGGGATGACCCAGCCTTAGGGCACGCCCCTCTTTTCTCAACCAGGCCTGCCCAACCCTTTCCCGGGTTTCAGTTCTGGTTCCTCCGCCCACTCCTTCCCCTCCCCGCGCCTCTAGAAGGAAACTGGTAAAACACGGAGAACTGGGTCTCACTTCAGGAGCCGTTCTGGGCATGCGTCAATCCCTGCCCCTGCGCAAGCGCAATAACTTCCGCTGTAATTGGTACAGCCCATTTTCACTTTGCGGGAGCGTTTGCTCCCGCCAGCTAAGGCTGCCCTAATTGACCACTTTCCCAGTTGGCCCCCGCCTTCTAGTTACGGTGGGGTGTGTGTGTGTAGAGGAGCTAGGGAGGGGGAAGTTTCGCGACATCGCCTTTGGCTGTCTCCGGCGGCGCCATCTTTGTGTCTGGCGAGCGACGGCGCCCGACGGAGTCCTGAAGCCGTCGGTTCGCTTGCCAAGCTCCAGCCGAGACCGGATCCAGGAAATACGAGGCGGACCTCGGTGGGAGGGACGCACTGAGGGAGGAGGGAGAAAAGGAAAGGGGGCGGCGGCGGCGGCGGCGGCGGCGGCAGCGGCGGCGGCGGCGGCGGCGGCGGCTCCTCCTCCTCCTCCTCCTCCTCCTCCTCTCACCGGATCCCGTCCCGGTGCGGCGCGCACCCGAGGGGGGTCGGGCGGGGAAGCGGCGCCGGCCCGGACCCCCCCAGCGGCGGGAGAGAAGGTGAGGCAGCGGCATCGGCAGACCGGGAGCAGCGGCTGCCGGGTGAGTGTCTCTGAGGAGGGCCCGGCACCTGCCCGATTCTGGGCGTCGGGGGTGGCGCCGGGGTCGTCTCGGTGACCCAGCGCCAGGGCGGTGGGCGTGCGCGCTACTGCGGGGGTCCTGGGGGCTCGGCTCGGCCTGGGGTTGCGGCGGACACTAGGAACTGCGGGACTGCTGGAGGTCTGCGCAGGGCCTGGCGCGCCCGCCCCAGACGCCCCGGGAGGCCGAGTAGAGAGGGAGTGGCCGGGGGCCTCGGTTGGCCCTCTCCCCTAGAACGGGGGGGGGGGGATGATGTCCTTCCTCGCCGCACCCTGGACATTGCGGAGAGTGAACCTCGGTGGAGGGCTTCAAGCCCCCAGCAAGGCGTTTGGGGATGAGGGCTAATCAGCATCAAGGTTCGGTCTGTTAATGGTGTTGAGATATGCAGGGGAAGGTTAGTAGTAATAGTAATTGTTCTATAAGGGGTTTGTAAATTGGTGGCAGGTGTGGAGTAAGGCGAAAACATTGTCTCCGTTCTTTAACAAAGATCACACAAGCAGTCCTCTGAGGTCCAGTGACAGATTAGAGTTATTCCCAGTTGGAGTTGTGTAGTTTAGTACTGTGTACCAGCTCATTAAAGTGCATAAAAACAGGATTGGGGGGATGGGAGAGGGGTACAAGGTGGGTTATGTATAAAGTAGGGTGCATATAAAGTCAAAGTAAGGACAAAAGCATTTTTGTCCTTAGTGAAATGTAACTTATTTAAATTGCTTAAGGACACTTGTCACCTTTGGTCCAGACAGGGCATGTCAATTCCATGTGTTCTTCAGTGACATTTGTCAATTATTTCAGCATCTGATGTGTTTATTTTTGGTTTGTAAAAGAAAAAAATGTGTGGGAAAGAAGAACAATTTGACAAACGTAGCTTCTTTTGCTCACTTTTTCATTTTGGAAGAATGAAGGGATTTTTTCCCTTTTCCTTGTAAATGTTTTCCAGTCGTATATCAGAACATTTGTAAGAAGGAAGAAATATTTCGATCAAAAGAAAAGGTTTTCGAGGTGAGAGTTTGGTTTTTTACCGTGTTTTAAAGGGCATCATCACTCATAGTAAATTTTGTGATGGTGTCAAGAGTGCGAGCAAATGCAATACATACTTTAAAGCCTTGTGTCCTATGAAGTTTTTCAACCTACCCTACCCCCCTCTTCGTTCGCTTGTGACTGGTTTAATCAAAGGAAAGACTTTAGTGAAGATAAATATTAAATATATGACTTTCATCTTTAAATTGAACAGAACCTATGTTCTTTCACTCTGAATTTTATTCCATGTGTGGATTTGACACAGTCTTCTCAATTATATAGATTTTTCATTAGCAAATTCTGTACAGTTTGTGTTGGAGCGAAGGGAGCTAGCATTGCGTATGTTCAGTCACTGGTTTTGGTGGGTTATGTATGTTTGCATTTAATCCTCATAGTCCTTTAATTTAATCCCCATAATCCTTGTGCGGGTAATTTTATTCCTGCTGTACAGATAACCACACTAACCTCCTGTATTCGTAAGTAATTTTCCTGAGGAGTTTATATAGCTGGTAAATTGCAGAGCTAGAACCCAAACTCATGTGTGTCTGATTTTAGAATATGTGCTTTTTCTACTATATTCTGCATAAGTGTGTGTACTGATAAAAATTTCAGAAAATGAAAATCTTTGTTACAAAAAAACCTTTCAGTTCTTTTGGTAATCTTGAAAGATTTCAGTGTTCTTGGTTGAAGATAATCTTAGGGTTTTTCTTTTCTTTCTCATGTGTTCATTTTCTAGCTAGAGGTAACATTTTAACAGAAGTCTGCTGATTAGTAAGGATTCTTAGCAGCCTGTAGTGCCCTATGTGAAATTCAGATGTTTTCAGTAACTTTGCCTCCAGTTTCAGCATGCCCAGGGTAATTCAGAGATTAAATATTTTGTTTATTTTGGTTGGTCCTGAATAGTTTTAAAATTATATTACTAAAATAAAATAGCAGCTATTTCTAAGGGTCTGAATTTGCTTTATCATAGCTTGGAGGTATACACACATACCCACCCACCTACTCACCCACCCCCCACTTTCTCCAACAAGTGGAGTACTTGATAACAGATGCTGTTTTTCTTCTCTTTAATTTAGTACAGAGGTTTATGGATCCACTTTATCGTTTGCAGAAAATACGGCAGCTATTCCGGGATCCAGCATAATCTGTAGGGCTTGGAGTAAAAGATCTTCCAGGTTCCCAGGCAGTGTGGGATATGTCAGTGAAAACAGCAGGAAAATCTTGCCAGCGCATGGCTGATAGACACTGTTGTCCCTTAATGGTTTCTGCTCTTGCGTCTTTGATGTGTTGCTGAGCTTGCCTCCTGGCCATTATCTCTGCTAAGGAGAGAGTTGCACTGGAAGAGTAGTAGCTTAAATAATAGGGGAAAAAAATGGATGCTAAGTGTCTGGCACTCATCCTCTAGCTGGATATTTGGTTAGGTTTACCTGTTGAATTAATTATCCCTGGCTGTGAGTTGTGGAAACATTATTAGGGAATTTGGGATTTACTGCGCCATCTTTTAAGCTGTAAATTGTTTGCGGGGGGCCTCGGTTAAGTAGCTATGTCTTATGGAAACGTGGGCCTTAGGGGCTGGAGGTAAAAGATGTCCTGTACTCCTCAGATGCATTTGTGTGTGTTTGAGTTTGGAACTTTGCTTGAAATACTAACTTGGAGGCCTGACAGGCAATGTTTGGTCTCAGTGAGCAAGTTTTTCATTATAGTTATACTTCCAAGAAAGAGTTAAATATCGTTCCTTGTTTGTGAAGGTAATAACTCATGATATTTGGGCTATTGGGGTGAAAAAAATTGACAGATGATAATGTAACTGAGTGCTCACTCTGTAAATAAAAAAAGCCTTTCTAAAATGATTTATATTGCCACTGTATAAAGAAAAGGCAGCGGGAAATTATCTCACATGTATTTAGATGTATGTTTTCATATCTTCCACGTAATAAACCTCAATATATTGCCATGGCCACAAATACTCATTTGTTTAAAAGTGAAATGGACCTGAGGAAATACTGGTAACTGTCAAGATGAGTTAATCCTAAATTAACTAACTTAAGAACAGTTATTATAGTTTAAATTGTTGGCAGTTCTATTAACTTATTTGTCTGGCCCTCCACCGTCCCACTTCCTGCTTCAAATTTCCTTAGGTTCCTTCCTCCCTTTCTCCCATGGGTTGTTCCTGCTCGTACCTGGAGCCCTTACTTCCCTTAGTTCGAACTGACACCGAAGTCTTTAGCAGAGTGGATGCTGACTGGGAGGGGAAACAATACTCCTCTTAAGTCCGTTCCCATTCTCCCGTTCTCCGAGACCCTGTGTTCTAGGAGATCAAGAAGGATCTGGACAAGACCGCTTCACCCACTTCTCTCTTTATTGAAAAGGAGAATGAGAGTAGCCAGAGTGAGAGAGGCTGTGTTAAGATCCTTGCCACGGTTTCTTTTTCTTTTCCTCCCCTCTCCTAAGCATTCAGGAGGAAAGTTTGTAAAAATCTATCTGCTCCAGGAGCAGGCCCTGCTCCCTTCTCCTTTTCTGCAGCCCACCCTGACCCCTACACTTTTCCGCAGCTCCTTTCAGTTGCCATCCCGCCTTTCATCCTTCTCTCCCAAGTAGGTCTTGCCTGCCTTATCCCAGGATCTCCTCCCACTGCTGCTCTGCCTTTTTGTCCTAACTCTGAAGCCTCGTGCAGTACCAAATGCCGTCTTTCCTGCCGTTTCTCCTGCTCGGCCTCAGTCGTGGAATCCTAGGCCTGTGGTCCTAGGGGAGGGAACAGTTCTACTCCAGGGCTGAGTGGGGCACGGGTACTTGGATTTATTCTAGGTCGATTGCTAGATGAGTTTTCCCATAGAAACGTTGCCCATGCAGGTTTGGAATTTGTTATACTTCTGTAACCTTATGGGTGTTTTAGCTTTTGTGGACTCCTTTGGAAGCCTGCCACATAGACCTTTGTTTGCTGGGAAGGCAAGTTCTGAGCTTCAAATAGATGATTTAAAAAAAAAAAAATCAGCCTGTGCTCCAGAAGTTGTTGGGAGTTGCATGCTTTTTGTTAATTACTCAGTGAGATGGTATGGAGCACACCTTTTAGCTGTCCAAAATTAGATATGTTATGTGGATCAGGTGGCTCTTTTGGGAGATAAACTGATAGCCTTTTTAGATTGTCAGGGAAGAATTTCTGAATTTAGGCACATGTTTTGAAATGTTGTTCTTCCGTCTGTCTCAGGTTAATATTTGTCCTTAAAGCACTTGTTACAGTGTTGTGGAAAGAACAGAGTTTTATTTTGTCATAAAAAGAATATCTTGTTCCCACTATTTCTTGTTACTGTTTTGAAACTTTTCAAGGGTATTTGAACTCTAGCAGTTACTTTATCCTAGTTTACTTAATGGTAAACAGCGACAATGTGTTTATGTTGAAGATTTTGAAAAAGTTTTATTAGTCTGTTGTTGAAGCTACATGCCTTTACTACTGTTAGTAGTGTTCAAACATGTTAAGTGAGGGATTTCAAGCAAAATACATTTTAAATTTATTCTCTGTAAATGTGCTCAGTCTTTACTTGGTGGAAAGATAGATTCTTAATAAAAGGCAAGATGGGTCTCTCTCTCTCTCTCTTTTTTGTCTCCAAATCACTCTTGTTTCAAAAGTAGAGTAAGCACCCTTTATTTATTTTAAGAGTTTGCCAAATTATTTAATGATACACAGAGTGCAATGGTTAAAAATATTTCTCAGGGTAAAAATGCTTAAATGTTCAAATCTTACTTTTGACACTAGCTCTGTGATCTTGGGCAAGTTGCTTAATCACTGACCTGTTTCCTCATTTTTGAAATTGGGGTAGTGTAATACTTAACTCACAGGATTTTTGTTAGGATTAAGTGAGCCAGAAGATGTATAGTATATTTTTAGAACATAACTAGTGATGGTAAATACTCAAGAAGAGTTAGTTTTTTAAATTTTATTATGTTGTCATCATTATTGTTACTTATGCTATTACTACATTCTCAGATGACACCCCTTCTGTTCTGGGTATGTATGTGTGTGTGTGTGTGTGTGTGAGAGAGAGAGAGAAAGAGAGAGAGAGAGAGAGAGAGACTGTGAGAGAAAGATAACATTTATTTATTTCGTAGTAATTTTTCATGTAAAGCTTATGGGGGGCCAGGGAGAGCAGTGTATTAACTGTTGGATACATCCAAAATGGGTTGTAGTGCAGGAAATACATAAAATATTAAAATAATTTTTTTCAGTAACACCATTCCTATTATAAGAAACTGTGCCACTTTGGTATATGAGCAAAACTGGATTATGTGAGTAATTGCGGTGTCTTTTATTTAAATTTGTTTAGTTATCTTGGCGTCTATAAGGCCGAATTCTGTGTAGAGGGAGCCTCAATTTTTAAGTGGTCCATTTGTAAGACTTTCTTTTTTTTTTTTTTTTGAAGATTTTATTTATTTATTTGAGAGAGAGAATGAGAGAGAGAGAGCAGAAGAAGGGGGAGGGTCAGAGGGAGAAGCAGACTCCCCAGTGAGCAGGGAGCCCGATGAGGGACTCGATCCTGGGGTTTCAGGATCACGACCTGAGCCGAAGTCAGTTTCCAATCAACTGAGCCACCCAGGGGCCCTGTAAGACTTTCCTTTTGAAATTCACCACCATTTTCCCATAGAAATAATGTCACATATGGCCTTCAGATTCCCAAGCCAGTCCCACGTAACTGAATTTGAAGACTGATAGTGCTATGTAAACTAACATGTATGTATAACAGTGTCTCAACAAGAATATGCACTGAGTGCCTCAGGTACTGCAAGATTATGAACACAATCTTGACGATGGAATGGGGAGGCACATTCCTTCACGATCCCAGTAAGGACTCCCAGGTCTTGGGCAGAGAGCTTGTTCTCTAAGTGGATGCTGAGGACAGGATGAGTAGTGAGACCTGGTCTCTAGAAAGCAGACGTTTTTTCCTGGTGTGGCTCCTCAAAAGGCTGTTTAGTATGGTGGTTGTCCTCAGATCTCCGTTCCATCACTTACAGAACTTCTCATCTGTAAAATGCAGATATTAGTACTGTACTGCCTACCTTAGAGGTTCTTGGGAGGGTTGAATGTGTTAATATATGTAAAGCACTTTAAACAGCAGCAAGCCCGTAGTTGAGTGCGTAAGTAACATTATACACATATTTATTATTAAGTGTTACCATTAGGACAGCTAGAATACCCCCCTCTCTCTGGGGCTCATTCGATTAAGCCCTACAGCCCGGCAACAGGCTCCATGCTCCACGGGAAGTCTGGTTGCCCCTCTCCCTCTGCTTCTCATGACTGTTCATGCGCGTGCGCTCGCTCTCTCTCTCTCTCTCCCCCTCCCCCTCCCCCCTCAAATAAATAAAATCTTAAAAAAATGAGAGAGTCCTCTGATAGAAAGAATGCTGTGGGGATGCAATGGAGAGTAAAGCATTTTTATATTGTAAAAATGTTTCACAGGATTAAATGGATTGTTTTATGTACTGTATACTTGTGATGGAGTTAGCTTCAGAATGACAAGTCATTTTTCCTTTTAAAAATGTTAAAGTTGGGGGCACCTGGGTGGCTCAGTGGGTTAAGCCTCTACCTTCAGCTCAGGTCATGATCTCAGGGTCCTGGGATCCAGCCCCACATCAGGCTCTCTGCACAGCAGGGAGCCTGCTTCCCCCTCTCTCTCTGCCTGCTTCTCTGCCTACTTGTGATCTCTCTCTCTCTCTCTGTTGAATAAATCAATAAAATCTTAAAAAAAAATGTTAAAGTTGGGGGGCACCTGGGTGGCTCAGTGGGTTAAGCCTCTGCCTTCGGCTCGGGTCATGATCTCAGGGGCCTGGGATCGAGCCCCACGTCGGGCTCTCTGCTCAGCGGGGAGCCTGCTTCCCCTTCTCTCTCTGCCTGCTGCTCTGCCTACTTCTGATCTCTCTCTGTCAAATAAATAAGATCTTAAAAAAAATGTTAAAGTTGGGGCACCTGGGTGGCTCAGTCTGTTAAGCGTCTGCCTTCAGTTCAAGTCAAGATCACAGTGTCCTGGGACCGAGTCCCACGTGGGGCTCCTGAGCTGCCTCTGCCTCTGCCCCTCCTCCCCACTCATGCTTTCTCTCTCTCCTATAAATAAAACCTTAAAAAGAAATAAAAATGTTAAAGTAACATAGAAAGCATACTTTCTTCATATTAGATGTAGAAGCTAACTGGAATGATTGGAGAAATTAATTTTTTTGAACCTACTGATTTAATAAGAAATTAATATTATGTTAGTACTATGATTTTATTGTCATTAATTGAGTTTTTTTTGTTTTTTTTGTTTTTTTTGTTTTTTTTAACTATGTACTGATTTCAGGTTGTGGTCATGATTTTTTTTTTTTTGGTCTTTTTCGGGGTTACCATATGCTATAGGTGCCATTGTCATTGTAAATTACCACACATGCTTTAAGTTTGTTGTCAGAGTCATCATTTAGTGTAAACAGAACGTGATCTGTTAGGTTGCTCATCATGAACTATACTTTTAGAAAGTCTTTATCTTTTCTGCTCCAGAAATAGCTTTTGGCTATTAGTCATGGTTGGCAAAGAAATTAATTTTGACTTGGTAACACTTGGATGAAAATGTTTCAATTGAATATAGCATGTACTGAGAGTCACTGCCAGTAGACAGATTCTCTTGCTGGGTGGGAATCCTCTAGAACTTAAAAGAAAATTGGAAAAGTGATGAATTTGACTAAATAATTTTGTTTCTATTTATGGAGAGCTGCTTATGACCTTGGACAAATCAGCCAATTCAGAAGACCTTGGATTCTTTATAAAATTAGGATATTTGACTAGATATGTGAATCTATTAGTTCACTTCTTAGATTTGAAAGACCTTGTTATTTAATAAAAACATAAGATCAAGTGGCTTGTGTTAGAGTTTTATGAATCAATACTAGTCATTAGATCTAGATATAAATCAGTTTACCTTTTTGGGTTTGAATAGTTTCAGACCAATTTTACTGTAAGTTTGAGAGTTTCTAGTTGGTTTGGCACCTCTATGAATTTTTTCTTTTTCTTTTTTTTTTTGGTAGTTAGCATGTCGTCTAATACCTGCTTTTTAAGTTTTAGTTAGTTACTTGATTTCTGTGATTTGACCTGAACCAATCAAACTTTTTTTGCTCTCCTATTCCCTAACAAATTTTGAACAATAAGTACTCCTTCATACTTAAAAAAGAATTTATTAAAATTTTATTAAATATGCAGAAAGCATACATCAGTAGTAAACAGCTCAGTGAATTTTCACAACTGAACACACTTTTGTGCCAGCACCCAGATCAAGAAAGTGAACATTACCAGTCACTTAGAAGCCCCTTTTTGTGCCTTTCTGATCATTTACTACCGTACCCATCCCCCCATTTCCCTTTTTTTAAAAAAATAACTGGAAGTTTGTACCTTTTCACCTCCTTCACCATTTTCCTGACATTTAACATCACATGGTTTTTCTACTTTTGTGTTTATGTAAATGTGATCCTCCTGTAGTCTTGGGTGACATTCTGAATGAGATTTATTTATATATTGTGTATAATTGTAGGCTGTTTCTTCTCATTAGGGTATATTCCTTTGTGTGGCTATATCACTATTATTCTGTTATTGATGGATATGTAGGTAGGTCTCAGTTTTTGGAGAATGTGTTTGTAACCTTGGAGTAGGCAAAGATTTCTTAAACAAGACTTTTCAATAAGTATTTCTTGAGTTCCCACTGGAGAAAGAAGAGAGAACTGGACATCTGAAACATTTTTTTAAATGTTAATAAATAGTAAAATCATACTTTAAATCTCAGGGAAAGTGTCAGTATTTACAACTAAATTTTCCAGGTGGCTGAAGTTTGTGTTTTTTAACTATTTTGGGCTGAATTCTTTCAAGAATGTGTCTTGTACTTCGTTGACTGTTTTGACTTGCTGATTTGTGGAAGTTCTTTATTATGTGCTAGAAATGAGCCCTTGCTGGTTTCATGAGCATGTTTTTTCATTTTTGGTGTGTCTTTTGATAAATCAAAATTTTTTAAAGTCTAATTTAGAAATAGTTTCCTTTGTATTTAAATTAGATACCAGGTTCAGTTTAAAAATATCTTTCCTTATCTCAAGGTCTTGAAGATATTCTCATTCATCTTCCAGAAGCTATATTACTTTGGCTTTGTACCTGAAATTGATTATTGTGCATTGTGTGAGAAAGGGGACAATATCGTTGTTTTCTTTATTTAAAGATTTTATTTATTTATTTGACAGAGAAAGAGAGATCACAAGTAGGCAGAGAGAGAGGGGGAAGCAGGCTCCCCACTGAGCAGAGAGCCCAATGCGGGGCTCGATCCCAGGACGCTAAGATCATGACCTGAGCCAAAGGCAGAGGCTTAACCCACTGAGCCACCCTGGTGCCCCAATATCATTGTTTTCTACATGACTAGTTAATTGTCCCAGCACAGTGTTTTTCCTACTTTTGTTGGAAATCAAATATCCATATGTTTGTGGTTCTGTTTCACAGCTGTCTATTCTGTACCATTGCTCACTGTACTGATACCACACTGTGTTCTTCACTAAAACTTTATTCTCAGTCTTGATGATCATTAGAACAAGTTCTTCCACCTGCTTGTCTTTTCCGAGCATCTTGGGTATTTTTGGCCCTTTGCACATATATAATGTGTTTTAATATCATCATGTCACTTTCCACACATCACATGTACGCACACAAAAAAATCTGTTGTATTTGGAAATTGGATTTCTGTGAAATCTGTAGAGCAATTTAGAATTGACATCTTTATCTTTTTATTTTCTAATTCATGATCATGATCGGCTCTGTTTATTTAGGCCCTCTTTAATTTCTCTCAGTAATGTTTGTAATTTTCTTCAGAGAGATCTGTAAGATTTTTATTCCTATGCAAGTTGGTGCAGCCACTTTGGAGAACAGTGTGGAGATTCCTTAAGAAATTAAAAATAGAGCTTCCCTATGACCCTGCAATTGCACTACTGGGTATTTACCCCAAAGATACAGATGTAGTGAAAAGAAGGGCCATCTGTACCCCAATGTTTATAGCAGCAATGGCCACGGTCGCCAAACTGTGGAAAAACCAAGATGCCCTTCAACAGACGAATGGATAAGGAAGATGTGGTCCATATACACTATGGAGTATTATGCCTCCATCAGAAAGGATGAATACCCAACTTTTGTAGCAACATGGACGGGACTGGAAGAGATTATGCTGAGTGAAATAAGTCAAGCAGAGAGAGTCAATTATCACATGGTTTCACTTATTTGTGGAGCATAACAAATAACACGGAGGACATGGGGAGATGGAGAGGAGAAGGGAGTTGAGGGAAATTGGAGGGGGAGATGAACCGTGAGAGACTATGGACTCTGAAAAACTATGAGGGTTTTGAAGGGGTGGGGGGGGTGAGAGGTTGGGGGAGCCAGATGGTGGGTATTATGGAGGGCTTGTATTGCATGGAGCACTGGGTGTGCTCCATGCAATACAAGCCCTCCATAAACATGAGGAATACAAGCCCTCATAAACAATGAATTCTGTTATGCTGAAAAGAAATTTTTGAAAAAGATTTTTATTCCTAGATATTTGATATTTTTTGATATTGTAGTTTTTAAAGAGATCATTTTGTTGCTTATCAAAATACGGCTGACTTTTATATCAACCTTATATGTAACAATTGTGCTAAATGCTTATTACTTTTAGTAATTTATCTTCAGGTGTTTTGTTTCTTCCTTTCAAATTGCTCTACTTTTGTTTCTTAGTGCTGACTAGTACTAAGATTATATTATTGAATAGAAGTGGAAATACAGGGTACCATTGTCTTGTTCCTTTTTGCAAATGGGGAACTTTCAATATTTCTTCATTAAATATGTATTTGCTTTAATTTTTTCCCAGTTACCTTCAAATAAAGGAACTTTATTCTGTTCTTAGTTTGCTAAGGGCTTATCTCATGAGTGATACTGGATTTTTATCAAATATTTATTGTTAAAAAGGAATTATGATTTTGCTCCTTAAATCAGATTATATCTATTGATTTCCTAATGATAAATCAACTTTCCATGGAATAAACCCAGTTAGTTACAGTTAGCATGACATTTTCCTGAGGAATTTTGGGTCTTTGTTCTTGAGTGAAGTTGGCATCTAATTTTGTTTCCTTGTACTGCCCTTGTCAGGTTTTGGTGGTCTTGTAAAATGAGTTAAGGAATATACCTGCTCTTTCTATTCTCTGGAAGAGTGTGTTAAGATTGGTTTTCTTTCTTTTTTAAAGGTATGACAGAATTGAGCCCTGAAGCCATTTAGACCTAGAGTTTTCTTTGCAGGAAAGCTTTTATTTTTTTATTTTTAAAAAATATTTTATTTATTTATTTGACAGAGATCTCAAGTAGGCAGAGAGGCAGGTGGGGGTGGGGAAGCAGGCTCCCGGGTGAGCAGAGAGCCCAATGTGGGGCTCAATCCCAGGACCTTGAGACCATGACCTGAGCTGAAGGCAGAGGCTTAACCCACTGAGCCACCCAGTTGCCCCAGGCAAGAAAGGTTTTAATTATAGATTCAAGTTTTAAAGTAAGAGTAGTAGTATACTTCAGGTTTGTTTCTTTTTTTTAATTGAAGTACAAACATTGTAACATATAACATTGTATCAGCCTTACAACACAGTGATTCCATATTTGTATGTATTGCAAGATGATGACCACAATAGGTCTAGCTAACATCTTTCACCATACATAGTTACTACCCCAGTTTTTTTTCTTTTGATGAAGACTTTTAAGATTTACTGTCTTAGAAGCTTTCAAGTGTGCAATACTCTATTATTAACTATAGTCACCATGATATACATTACATCCCCAGGACTTACTTTATAATTGGAAGTTGATCCTTTTTGACCTCCTTCATCCATTTTGCCCACCATTACTTGCTTCCTCTGGCAGGCACTAATCTAGTCTGTTCTCTGTATCTATGAGCTTTTTTTGGGGGGGGGGTGGAGATTCTACGTATAAATGAGATCATACAGTATTTGTCTTTTTTATTATAAATAATGCTGCAGTGAATATGGGAGTTAGTGTTTTGGGGGTTGTTTTGGGTAAATACCCAGAAGTGGAATTGCTGGATCATATGGTAGTTCTGTTTTTAATCTGTTGAGAAACTTCCATACTGTTTTCCATGGAGGTGGCTCCATTTGCATTCCTACCAACAGTGGACAAGGGTTCCTTTTTCTCCACATCCTCACCAGCACTTCTTATTTTTTGTTTCTTGGTATTAACCATTCTGACAGGTGTGAGATAATAGCTCATTGTGGGGTGTTTTTTTTTCCACTTTTTTAAAAAAGTAAGCTCTACACCCAATGTGGGGCTCGAATTCACGACCCTGACATTGAGAGTTGCATGCTCTACCAACTGAGCCAACCTGGAGCCTCTTGTTATACGTTTGTGTTTTTTTTTAAGATTTTATTTATTTGAGGGGCGCCTGGGTGGCTCAGTGGGTTAAGCCGCTGCCTTCGGCTCGGGTCATGATCTCAGAGTCCTGGGATCGAGCCCTGCATCGGGCTCTCTGCTCTCTAGGGGAGCCTGCTTCCTCCTCTCTGCCTGCCTCTCTGCCTGCTTGTGAT
>NW_019154107.1:12551041-12591907 GCF_002288905.1 Enhydra lutris kenyoni | reverse complement strand
GGGGTGGCTCAGTGGGTTAAGCCGCTGCCTTCGGCTCGGGTCATGATCTCAGAGTCCTGGGATCGAGCCCTGCATCGGGCTCTCTGCTCTCTAGGGGAGCCTGCTTCCTCCTCTCTGCCTGCCTCTCTGCCTGCTTGTGATCTCTCTGTCAAATAAATAAATAAAATCTTTAAAAAAAAAAAGATTTTATTTATTTGAGGGGTGCCTGGGTGGCTCATTCATTAAGCATCTGCCTTCGGCTCAGGCCATGATCCCAGGGTCCTGGAATTAAGCCCCATATCAGGCTCCCTGTTTAGCGGGGATCCTGCTTCCCCCTCTGCCTGCCACTCCCTGCTTGTGTTCCCTCTCTCGCTGTCTCTCTCTGTCATAAATTTAAAAAATCTTTAAAAAAAGATTTATTTATTTGACAGAGTGCCTGTGTTAGTGCACATGCAGGAGGAGAGGCAGAGCCAGAGGGAGGAGCAGGCTCCCTGCTCTGATGTGGGGCTGGATCCCAGGACCAGGATCATGACCTGAACCACACAGGTGCCTCCTTCTTGTGCTTTTGATTTGTATTTCCCTGATCATTAATGATGTTGAGCATCTTTTCGTTGAACATCTTTTCATGGAGCTGTAGGCCTTCTGCATGCCTTGCTTAGAAAAGTGCCTATTCAGAACTTCCGCCCATTTATAAATTGGGTTGTTTGGGTTTGTGGTTTTTTGTTTGTTTGTTTGTTTGTTGCTATTGAGTTGTATGAGTTCTTTATATATTTTGGATATTAACTACTTACCAGAGATATGATTTGCAGATATTTTCTCCCATTCAGTAGGTTGCCTTTTCAAGTTTGTTGGTGATTTCCTTTGCTGTGCAGAGCCTTTAGTTTGATGTAGTCCCACTTGTTTGTTTTGCTTTTGTTGCCTTTGGTTTTGGAGTCAGATCGAGAAAAATCTTCACCAAGACTGATGTCAAGCTTATTATAGCCTGTGTTCTCTTATAGTTGTATGGTTTCATGTCTTAAACATTCAAGTGTTTAATCCATTTTGACTTAATTTTGGGGTATGGGGTAAGATCATGATCCAGTTTCATTCTTTTCCAAGTAGCTCTTCAGTTTTCCTGACAGACTTTATTGAAGAGACTCTGCTTTCCTCACTGTATGTTTTTGGCTTCTTTGTCATAAATTGATTGACTGTATATGCTTGAATGTATTTCTGGGCTGTCTGTCCTGTTCTCTTGGTCTATGTGTTTGTTTCTATGCCAATACCATACTCTTTTAATGGCTATAGATAGCTTTGTAAGATAGCTTGAAATCAGCGAGTATGATGCCTTCATCCCTGTTCTTTTTTCTTAAGATTGCTTTGGCCATTTTTTAGGGTCTTTTGGAGGTCAATCCTACACATTTTAGTATTGTTTATGTGAAATACCAAACCATCACTGGTATTTTGGTAGGGATTGTATTGACTCTGTGGATTGCTTTGGGTGGTTATGAATATTTTAACAATATTAGTTCTTCCAATCCACGAGCATGGTATTTCTTACCATTTATTTGTGTCTTCAATTTCTTTCATCACTGTCTTAATCCCATTACATAATATCATGTCATTTGCAGATAGTAAGAGTTTTACTTTTCCCTTACCAATTTAAATGCCTACTTCTTTTTCTTGCTTAATTGGTCTGCTGAGATTTCCAGTACTAGGTTGAATCAAAGTGGTGAGATTGTGGGCATCCTTGTGTTTGTTCCTGATCTTAGAGGAAATGCTTTCAGCTTTTTACTGTTGGAGTGTGCTGTTATGTGAGAGCTTGTTATAGATGGCCTTTATTATATTGAGTTATGTTTCCTCTATACCTAACTTTGTTCAGATGTTTTATCATAAAAAGATAACTGATTTTTTTTGCATCTATTGAGATGATCATATGATTTTTATCCTTTATTTTGTTAATGTGGTCTGTAACATTGATTTGCATGCTTGTATCTCTGGAATAAATCTCACTCGATTCTGGTGTATGATTCTTTTAATGTATTGTTGAACTTGGTTTGTTACTATTTTTTTGAGGATTTTGCATCTATGTTCATCAGTGATACTGGCCTATAATTTTCTTTGATTGTGGTGCCCTTGTTTAGTTTTGGTATCAGAGTAATGCTGGTCTTGTAAAATGAGTTTGTAAGTGTTCCCTTCTCTTCCATTTTTTTGGGAAGAATTTGAGAATGATTGATACTCTTGTTTGAATGTTTAGTAGAATTCACTAGTGTCACTGCCTGTCCTGGTGTTTTGCTCATTGGAAGGTATTTGATTATTGATGCAATCTCCTTACTAGTAATAGTTCTTTTTTTTTTTAAGATCTTATTTATTTCTTTGGGGTGCCTGGGTGACTCAGTGGGTTAAAGCCTCTGCCTTGGCTCAGGTCATGATCCCAGGGTCCTGGGATAGAGCCCTACATCCGGCTCTCTGCTCAGCAGGGAGCCTGCTTCCTCCTCTCTCTCTCTCTCTCTCTCTCTCTGCCTGCCTCTCTGCCTGCTTGTGATCTCTCTCTGGCAAATAAATAAAATCTTAAAAAAAAAGATTTTATTTATTTCTTTGTTCAAGAGGGAGAGAGTGCACGTGCATGCACAAGCAGGGGAAGTTGCAAGCAGAGGGAGAAGCAGGCTCCCCATTGAGCAAGGAGGCAGATGTAGGACTTGATCCCAGGACCCTGGGATCATGACCGGAGCCAAAGGCAGCCACTTAACCAGCTGAGCCACCCAGGTGTTACACTAGAAATTGTTCTATTCACATACTCTATTCTGCAATAATTTAGTCTTGGAAGGTTGTATGTTTCTAGGAATTAATTCATTTCTTCCAGGTTTTTCAGTTTACATATAATTGTTTATTGTGATCTCTTATGATCCTTTGTATTATTTATTTATTTGACAGACAGAGATCACAAGTAGGCAGAGAGGCAGGCAGAGAGAGAGGAGGAAGCAGGCTCCCCCACCAAGCAGAGAGCCGCATGTGGCGCTTGATCCCAGGACCCTGGGATCATGACCTGAGCTGAAGGCAGAGGCTTTAATCCACTGAGCCACCCAGGCAACCCCCCCACCGATCCTTTGTATTTATGTGGGATCTCTTGCATCCTCTTTGATTCTGTTTTTATGTATTTGAGTCCTCTTTTTTTCTTGTTGAGTCTAGCTAAAAGTTCTCAATTTTGTTGTCTTTTCAGATAACTAGCTCTTCATTTTATTGATCTTTTCTGTTGTCTTTTTCATGTTTATTTCACTTATTTCTATTCTGTTCTTTGTCATTTCCTTCAGTTTACGAACTCTAGGCTTCCTCCCCCATCCCAGGTCCTTGGGGTGTAATGTTAAGTCGTTTGAGATCTTTCTTGTCTTTTTATATAGGCATTTGTTGCTTTGAACTTTTCTGTTAGAACTGCTTTTTCTGCATTGCATAAATCTTGGCATATTTACATTTTCATTTGACTCAAGGTATTTCTTTTATTTATTTTTAAAATTTTAAAAAAAATTTTTAAAGATTTTATTTATTTATTTGACAGAGAGAGAGAGATCACAAGTAGGCAAAGAGGTAGGCAGAGAGAGAGGGGGAAGCAAGCTCCCTGCTGAGCAGAAAGCCTGATGCAGGGATTGATCCCAGGACCCTGAGATCATGACCTGAGCTGAAGGCAGAGGCTTAACCCACTGAGCCACCCAGGCACCCCTCAAGGTATTTCTTTAAAGTTTTTATTTAAGGGGTGCCTGGGTGGCTCAGTTGTTAAGTGTCTGCCTTCGGCTCAGGTCATGATCCCAGGGTTCTGGGATCGAGCCCTGTGTCAGGTTGCAATCAAGTCCCCTTTCGGGCTCCCTGCTCAGTGGGGAGGCTGCTTCTCGTTCTCCTGTTCTCCCTGCTTGTGTTCCCTCTCACGTTGTCTCTCTCTCTCTGTCAAATAAATAAATAAAATCTTTAAAAAATAGTTTTTAATTCCAGTTAGTTAACTTACAATGTAATAGTAGTTTCAGGTGTACAATACAGTGACGAAGCACTTGCATCCATCACTTGGTGCTCATCATAGGTGCACTTCTCAATCCCCTTCACCTGTTTCACCCCCCACCCCTCCCCTCTGGTAACCATCAGTTTGTTCTTTGTAGTTAAGATTTTGTTTCTTGGTTTGCCTCTCTTTTTTTTTCCTTTGCTCATTTGTTTTGTTTCTTAAATTCCACTTGAGTGAAATTATATCATTTATCTTTCTCTGACTTTTTTTGCTTAGCATAATATTCTCTAGCTTCATTCACATCATTGCAAATGGCAGTATTTCATTCTTTTTTATGGCTGAGTAGTATTTCATTATATATTCCAGGAACCTCTATACTGGTTTCCAGAGTGGCTGCACCAGTTTGCATTCCCACCAATGGTGTAAGACTGTTCCCCCCCCTCTTTTTATTAAAGATTTTATTTATTTATCTGACAGAGAGAGACACAGAAAGAGAGGGAACACAAGCAGGGGGAATGGGAGAGGGAGAAGCAGACTCCCTGCTGAGCAGGGAGCCCGACTCAGAGCTCGATCCCAGGACCCTGGGATCATGACCAGAGCTGAAGGCAGACAGACGCTCAACGACTGAGCCACTCAGGCATCTTGACAGTTTCCCTTTTTTTTAAACAGCCTCACCAGCACCTGCTGTTTTCCTGTGTTGATTTCAGCCATTCTGACAGGTGTGCAATGATCGCTCATTGCAGTTTTGAATTGCATTTCCCTGATGATGAGTGATGTAGAGCATCTTTTCATGTGTCTGTTGGCTGTCTGGACGTCTTCTTCGGCGAACTGTCTATTCATGTCTTCTGCCCATTTTTTAACTGGATTATTCAATTTTGGGGGGTTGAGTTTGATAAGTACTTTATATATTTTGGATACTAACTCTTCATCAGATGTTATTTGCAAAATCTTCTCCCATTCCATAGGTCACCTTTTTGTTTTATTGTTTCCTTCACTGTGCACAAGCTTTTTATTTATTTATTTTTATTTATTTATTACTGGTATTTTGGGATTACTTCCAAGCTTTTATTTTGATGTAGTCCCAGTAGTTTATTTTTGCTTTTGTTTCCCTTGCCTCTGGTGACATAACTAGAAAGAAGTTGCTATAGCTGATGTCAAAGAAGTTACTGCCTGTGTTCTCTTCTAGGATTTTTATGGTTTCAAGTGTTACATTGAGGTCTTTCATCCATTTTGAGTTTATTTCTGTGTATGGTGTAAGAAAGTTGTCTACTTTCCTTCTTTTGCGTGTCGCCATCCAGTTTTCCCAAGACCATTTGTTGAAGTGACTGTCTTTCCCATTCGATATTCTTTCTTGATTTGTTGAAGGTTAATTGACCATATAATTGAGAGTTCATCTCTGGGTTTTCCATTCTGTGACATGGATCTATGGGTCTGTTTTTGTGTCAGTACCATACTGTTTTGATTACTGTACCTTTGTCATATAACTTGAAGTCTGGAATTGTGATTTCTCCAACCTTGCTTTTCTTTTTCAAGATTGTTTTGGCTATTGGAGGTCCTTCGTGGTTCTATACAAATTTTAGGATTGTTCTAGTCTGTGGAAAAAAACCCTGTTGGTATTTTGGTAGGGATTGCATGAAATGTGTAGATTCCTATCTTAATGTACTTCTTGATTTCTCTTTTTAATTTCTTTGTTGACCCATTTGACGTTTGGTAGCATGTTGCTTAATCTCCACATATTTGTGAATTTTCTGTTTTTCTTCTTTTAATTGATTTCAGTTTCATACTATTGTAGTTGGGAGAAGATGCTAAATATGTGTCTTTATTTTTTCTCATGACTATTTGGTAAAGCATATATTTGTAAAACTTTGTTTCGTCTGAAGTTTCAAATGTATTGGCATTACAGTTACACTTTTTTGTCATTTAATGTGTATAGATTTCTTAGTGATCGTCCTCCCTTCTGTTCCTTTTTTAAATAGCTTTGAGTGTACAATTTAATTTTTTTTTAATTTGACAGAGAGAGCGGGCAGAAGCAGGAGGAACAAGGCTCCGGCTGAGCAGAGAGCCCAACAAGGGGCTCCATCCCAGGACCCTGGGATCATGATGTGAGCTGAAGGCAGATGCTTAGCTGACTGAGCCACCCAGGTGCCACTCAATTTAGTGGTTTTTAATACATTCATAGAGTTGTCCACCATCATCATAATCAATTTTAGAACATTTTCATCACCCCAGAAAGAAATCCTCCTCCCATTAGCAGTCACTTCCCATTATCTCCCAAACTCTCTTCCCTCTTCATCAGCCTTAGGTAATCACAAGTCCTTTTTCCCCTTACAGAGTTGTTTATTCTGCAATTTTCATATAAATGGAATCATATGATATTTGGTCTTTTGTGAATGGCTTCTTTCACTTTTCATAATGTTAAGGTTTACTTGTAACATTTATCAGTTTTATATTTTATTGCCAGAAAATACTACATTTTATGGATATATCATTTTATTTATTCATTTATCAATTGACGGACATTTGGGTGATTTTTATTTTCTGGCTACTGTGGATAAAGCTACCTTAATCATTCATGTACAAGTTTTCATGCGGATGTCTATTTTTATTTCTCTTGGGCCTTTTTCATTTGTTACTGGATATATGTATCTCCCCCCCCTTTTAAAAATAATTTCCGGGGGCCCCTGTGTGGCTCAGTGGTTTAAAGCCTCTGCCTTCGGCTCAGGTCATGATCCCAGAGTCCTGGGATCGAGCCCCACATCGGGCTCTCTGCTCCACGGGGAGCCTGCTTCCTCCTCTCTCTCTCTGCCTGCCTCTCTGCCTACTTGTGATCTCTGTCTGAGAAATAAATAAATAAAATCTTTTAAAAAAAAATAATTTCCGTGGCATTTGGGTGGCTCAGTCGGTTAAGCATCTGCTTTCAGCTCAGGTCATGATCTTTGGGTCTGGGATCAAGTCCTATGCTCAGCAGGGGGTCTGCTTCTCCATCTGTCCCTCCCCCACATTCATGCTTCTGCACTCTCTGTCTCTCTTTCAAAATAAAATAAAATAATTTCTGTGGAGGTTTAGCAATTAGAGTAATTTTTAAAAAACAGCAACAACAACAAAACACCAATTTGGGGTGTTTTTCTGTCTTGTTATTATCTGCTTTTATGTTCATTATTTCCTTTTACTTATTTAGAATTTACTTTGCTTTTCTTATTCTAACTTTTTAACAGGGGTAGTTAGGTATAAATTTGCAACCTTCTATCCTTCCTAACACATGGATTTAAAACTGTCATTTCAAGGGAGACAAACTGTAAGAGACTCTGGACTCCTGGAAACAAACTGAGTGTTACAGAAAGGGGGGTTAGGGGGATGGGGTAACCGGGTGATGGGTATTAAGGAGTGCACGTGTTGTGGTGAGCACTGGGTGTTATATGCAACTAATGAATTTGTTGAACACTATCTCAAAAACTAATGATGTACTATATGGTGGCTAACTGAACATAATAAAAACTTAAACAAAACAAAAAATTATCATTTCACTTTCAAGTATTTACACGAATCCCATAATTTTGGGGGGTAATATTTTCATTATTTCATATCATTTTCTGATTTCCATTGTTATGTCTTCTTTGATCCGTGGGTTTTTTAATAAAATTGTATTTCTTAAGTTCTAGTAATAAGAGAATTTTCTAAGTATGTGTATTTTGTAATTGGTTTCTGCCTTTATCACATTTTTCTTAGAGAACTTCCTTTGAGTGACTTTAAGATTCTTTAGATTTACTTTATGGTCAACCTGTGGTCATTTTCTGTAATGAAAGTGCTTGGCAAGTGTATGTTCTGTAGGTCTTGGATTCAGTGTTCTGTGTGTGCCCATTGGTGAAGTTTGTTAACTGTGTTGTTTCAGTATTACAGATTTTTTGTCATCTTACTCTTTTAACTACCGAGAGAGATCTTTTTTTATATAAAGATTTTATTTATTTGCTAAAGACAAAGAGAACAAGCTGGGAGAGTGGCAGAGGGAGAGGGAGAAGCAGGCTTCCTACCCAGCAGAGAGCCCAAGGTGGGGCTTGATCCTAGGACCCTGGGATCATTACCTGAGCTGTAGGTAGACGCTTAACCAGCTGAGCCACCCAGGGACTGGGAGAGCAATTTTTAAAACTGCCACTGTGATACTGACCTGTGTCTGTTTCTCCTAGTAATTATATCCACTTTACCTATGTATATAATTTGAGGCCATGTTACTAGTTGCATACAAATTTAGTTAGTTATATTGTTGTGGTGAGTTAAATGTTTTATTGTTTTTGAAGTGACTCTTTTAAGTCTGGTGATGATTTTTCTTTGATGTCTGTTTTGTCTGAAACTAATTTAGGTATTGCATCTTTACTTTGGTTAATGTTTGCATGATGTATTTTTTTATCCTTTTAATTGTTTTTTTTTTTAAGAGATTTTATTTATCCATTTGACAGAGAGAAAGAGAAAGAGAGAGACAGAGACAGAGACAGTGAGCATGTGCACAAGCAGGGGGAGTGGCAGATGGAGAGGGAGAAGCAGGCTTCTTGCTGAGCAGGGAGCCGGATGCTGTGCTTGATCCCAGAACCCTGGGATCATGACCTGAGCCAAAGGCAGACTCTTAACCAACTGAGCCACCCAGGTGCCCCTACTTTTAATCTTTTTGTATTATGTTTTGGATGGGTCTCTTGAAAGCAACATCTATTTGTAGGGTTGGTTTTTTTTTTAATTTTTAAAGACTATTTATTTGACAGGGATCACAAGTAGTCAGAAAGGCAGGCAGAGAGAGAGGGGGAAGCAGTCTCCCCCTCTGAGCAGAGAGCCCGATGCAGGGCTCCATCCCAGGACCCTGAGATCATGACCCAAGCCAAAGGCAGAGGCTTAACCCAGTGAGCCACCCAGGCGCCCCTCTAGGTTTTTTTTTTTTTTTAATCCAATCTGATAATCTTTAATTTTTTGGAGAACATTTAATTGATTCGCATTTAATATGATTACTGGTATTTTGGGATTACTTCCAGCGTCACATTTCTGTTTCACCTGTTAGGTATTTTCTTTGTCTCTTCCTTTAGTTTGATTATCTTTTATATCACTTTTTCCATTATTGGTTCAGATATCACCTATTCACTTTCTTTTCGTGATTACCCAGGGCTTACAGCATGTATATTTCACTTATCAAAGTTTAGTGTTAAGTGATACTTTTACTTTCCTCTTGGTTGAAGCAAGAATATTAAAACTCCTTAGTTCCATTTAACCACCTACTGACATACATGCTTTTGTCCTGTAATTTCACTTTCTGTATATATTTTTTAATAAAAGATATACATATTTAATATATATAACTTAGTTCAGAGATAAGTTTCTGCATGTATCTTAAATTCCACTAGACAATATTTTATACAGTGTTTTGTTAGGTTTTAAACTGCTTACTTAAACTTTCATGGTTTTCATTCTTTTCTGCATCTCTGACCTTTCAATTTGGATCAGTTTTCTTTTGCTTTATGATTTTTTTGGGTTTGCTGGAAGTGAATTCTGTTTTTACTTGTCTGAAAATATATTTCATTTCCGTTCTTGATGGATATTTTCTCTGCAGTGAAATACTAGGTTGGCAGTTGTTTTTCTTTCTGCTCCTCAGAGATTGTTTTAGCTTCCATGTTTGTTGTTACAAATTAAGCTATCTGAAGTGTTGCTTCTTTGAAAGTAATCTCCTCCCCCCTCATGCACTTAAGTTTTTCTTTGTTGATTGTGAGCTTGGAATTCCTTGAGAATTTTTTAGAAGGTCTTATTTATTTATTTGAGAGAGAGAGAGAGAGAGAGGAAGTGCAGGAGCAGGTGGAGGTGCAGAGGGAGAGGGAGAAGCAGACTCCCTGCCTAACAGGGAGCCTGACATGGGGCTTGATCCCAGAACCCCAGGATCATGATCTGAGCGGAACCCAGATGCTTACCTGACTGAAGCCCCCAGTGTTCCCATTGAGAATCTTTAGTTTGTGGTCTGACATCATCTATCATTTTTGGAAAATTTCAGCTATTCATATATTGCTTTTGCCCCATACTGTTTTTTTCTCCTGGGATTCCAATTAACTACATTGTATGGTAGACCTTCTACTATACTCTAAGCTTTTTTTCTTCCTAATCTGTCTTTTGATTTACTATCCCACCGGCTGTGAAACCTGTTTATTGAATTCTTAATTTTGGTTTTGCATTTTTCAGTATCATAATTACTTTTTCTTTTAAAAATCTTCTATGTCAATTTTTACGGTATTTTAGTTCATTGATGGGTTCAAGTTGTAATTTAAAAATCTCTATTTGGTAATTCCAATATTTGGAGTCCCTCTGAGTCACTTTTTGTTGTTTTGTTTGCTGTTTCTATGGCATTTGATCTTTATCTCTTGTCACCTCAAGTGTCTAGTTCTCAACTGTATGCTGGGCACTGGATTTGAAAGATCATTTTAGAAATATATTTGAGACCAAGGATGTCTTCCAGAAAGGATTTATTTTTGTGGCATCTGGTTTTTTTTTTCTTTTTTTTTTTTTTGGGAGAGAGAGAGAGAAGGAGCAGAGGGAGAGAATCATAAGTAGGCTCTACATGTGCAGAGCCCCACAGAGGGCTGGATCTTACAACCCTGAGATCATGATCTGAGCCAAAATCAAGAGTTAGATGCTTAACCACTTGAGCCACCCAGGTGCCCCATATTTTTGTGACATCTGCTTGAGAGAATCCAGGATTACTTAGTCTCATCTCAACTTTTAAGACTTTTTCTTGGCCAACCAGTTGACTCAGGGCCAAATTCCATTCAGTGTATGGATTGATTCATTTCTTGTTCACCCTTATGATATGGTACTGCTCTTCAGTTTCCTGACCTGAAGGTGGGAGAAGAGGATTTTCCTTCTGTCCTTCTCAGCCTATCAGGCTGTCAGATACAGTTTAACCTCAGTTTCCTCTGAGTTGTTGGGTAACTTCTTAGAATCTTCTGATCCTTTAATCAGTCCACAAGCACTATCCTGTTGGTTCAGTCTTTTACAAAACTCATTCCTTTTTTTTTTAAGATTTTATGTATTTATTTGTGTGTGAGAGAAAGAGAACACATGAGAGGCAGGAAGAGGCAGTGGGAGAGGGAGAAGCAGACTCTCCGCTGAGGAGGGAGCCAGATGTGGGGCTCAATCCCAGGACCCTGGGATCATGACCTGGGCCAAACGCGGATGCCTAACTGACTGAGCCACCCAGGTGCCCCTGTAAGAGTCATTTCTTATATTTTGTGCCGTTCTGTTTACATGTCTTCAGCAGGAAGATTGGTTTAAGTCACGTAATGTGCCATAACCAAGAGAGGAGGTCCTTCTGTTGGCTCTTTATGGCAGAATATGATTTTGTTATGTTTCTCTAAGAGTTCAGACTCAGCCCCTAGTTCTCTTTTAAGTTTTGTTTTATGTAATTGTACTCGGATAATTTTGTACATTTGTATTAAAAGGTTATGTTCTGTGTGTGTGTGTGTGTGTGTGTATAAATTATAAAGAAACTTTTACCAGAATACTCAGTGTTTTAAGTCTCTTCAATGTTGGGCACTTTCTAGACCTTGACAGTGGACACATTTGTTTTATTTAAGTTTCAGCTAAAAATAGTGTCTGGAATGAGTCTCAGAACGTGAATCCCTCTTAATTGCTCTTGAAAATGGGATGTGCAGTATCAACTATTTTTTTTTTTATGTCGTGCAAAAGAATGCTTTCCTAGCTACACTTTTACCATCATTACATCTTTCTTAGTTTATCTCTTTGTAGGTATGATATATATCTGTCCTTTTAAAAATAGAAAGATGCCATTCTGCAGAGATGCCTTTTTGCTGTCCTGTGAGAGATCTCAAACAGCCTCATAAATTAATATAGTTATGCAAGTGGAGGACCATTTTCCTTCTTTGTGTAGTTTTCATAATAGCCTGGTGAGGTGGTGATAGTTATGTATATTACACAAAGGGTTAGGAAACAGGGCCTAAGAGAAATTAAGTGACTTGTCTGTTGCCTTATACCTGGTTAAGGGCATATGTCCTTTGTCTGTGACCACTAGGGCATTTTTTTTCATCTCTTGTGACCCGTTAAAACTTGCCTATAGATACTCACTGATTGCCCAGTTTTGTCATGTTAATGCTTTTTTCTTTCTGTAAACTAAATGGTAGAATGACTTCATAATTCATGTCCTAAGGATTGAGACAATTGGGAGATTATGCCTTCATATCCGAGCCTCACTGACTCCCCCACCCCTTTCCCACCCCCTGCCATTTCTAGAACATGGTTCCACTAGCTCTGGAATTTGCCAACTCTTCTGCCCTGTTGGAAAGCTTGCTTTTGTTACTCGTCTTTTCTCATCCCCACGTGTATAGTCAGTCCTTTTCCCTCTCTTTAGACATGCTTCTGTTTTTCCACTTCTGAGAGATACCTTTCTTTTTTTTAACACATTTGCCATCCTTATTATTCTTATGGTTAAAATCAAACTCTGTAACTCCCTTACTGGACATCTTCTGTAAGGCTTTTTTTCTTGCTTCTCTAATCACTCTTGATTAAGATCCTAGTAAAAATCTTGTTTGCTCTGATCATATGAACCTTAGGGAGAACAAAAAGCTATTCTCCCTTGGACCTTTTTTGCAGCAATAGTGTCACTGCTTCACCAGAAGTATGGTGCTTCTGCATGGTGCTCACATCTCACTTTCAATGCTCTTGTTAGGGTAACCTTGAACAGTTATCTTTTATTAGGTCTGTGAATGTCAAACGTTCTTGTTTACTTGGAGTATATTCAGTTACATAGTGTTCATTTACTACATGTTTAAGGGTATGAGGATGTGGCCTCATTCAGTATTACTCCATTTTCTTTCAAGAACTATTTTTTTAGATCCCTGTCTAAGGATTCTTTTCTTGAAAGTTCATTTATTAGTTTTGCCTCCTGTCCCACTGACAAATCTGTCATTCATTGAAATATTGATAGATCTGGGTGGCTCAGTTGGTTAGGCATCTGACTCTTGATTTCGGCTCAGGTCATCGTCTCAGGGTCCTGAGATTGAGTCCCCCTGTGAGGCTCTGCACTCTCTGGGGAGTCTCCTATTCTCCCTCACCCCCTGCCCTTCTATCCCTGTTCATTCACGTGAGCTCTCGCGAGCTCTCTCTCAGATCTTTAAAAACAGAACTAAAATTTTGATAGAACTGTGACTGGTGCCATCATCTTTTGGATATCCTCATCAGAACTTTTGCATTTTTCCCCTTCCTTTTTTAAAATCTTGTATCTGTTTTGTTGTCTGCTTTGATTATTTTTCTTCTGTTAACTTGCTTTACCTGAACCCATCTCTCCTTTCTCTGAACTCTGTTATTAGTGTATGGAGTATGTTCTTTTTCACCAGCTCAGGTGGAAGCTTTAAAACCAGGAACGGGCTTCCCAGTCTTGCTTTACCACTTACTGCAGAGCCTGCATATAATAACTTTTCAATAAATACTTAAATTAATATGTGCAGTATAATCAGTTATAAATGATAATGTGATCATTATAATTAATCATATGGTTACTAACATTAGTATTAAATTGATAGTTAAAATAAATAGTGTTGGCTCTTTAAGGATTTTATCTTTGGACTGTGGACTGCCTTAAGAACTCTTGCAGTAGTTTTATATCCGAGGCTTTTTCTGCAGTCTCTGTAAAAAGTAATGAAAGTGGTCTTTTAAATGTTAATTTGAATTAATTGTTGTTTTCTCCTTAGACTCTGCAGTGACTCTAGTTGATTGCTTTTATTTTAACCCTTTTTGTGAACATTTTGAAATGTACACAAAATTTAGTGAACCTCTGTGCTGTGGTCATCAACATTTCACCATACTTGTTTCCTCATCCCCCACCCCACTATTTTGCTGAGGATTTATAGCATATCTAAGACATTATTTTATTCCTAAATAATATGTCTCTAAAGCAGCACATTATCTTGCATTACTGCAATTTATGATCATATACAACACACCTGATAATGATTTCTTTTTTTAAAAAGATTTTATTTATTTGACAGAGATCACAAGTAGGCAGAGAGACAGGCAGAGAGAGAGGAGGAAGCAGGCTCCCTGCTGAACAGAGAGCCTGATGTGGGGCTCGATCCCAGGATCCTGGGATCATGACCTGAGCAGAACCACCCAGGCGCCCCTGATAATGATTTCTTAATAGCTTATATGATATTTAGTCCATGTTCAAGTTTCCCGGTTCTCTAAAAAACTTTTCTATGTAGTTTGTTTGATTTGTTGCAGGTTCAGGTGATAACATCCTGATCCCCTCATGGAACCCCACTTTTTACCTCATTCTTTTATCATCCATTGGTTACTAGTACATGGATTAGTTATTGAATTAAGTTAGGAAATTGAGGGGTGCCTGGCTGGCTGAGTTGGTAGAGCATGTGACTCTTGATCTTGGGGTTATGTGTTCAAGCCCCACATTGGGGGTAGAGTTTACTAAATAAAGAAATACATAAATAAATAAATAAAACAAAGTAGTGATTTTTCTAATTTGGTCACTTCTGCCATTATTAGCTGTACTCTTTCTCTGTAGAAGATTTTTCCTCATTTTAATAGGGCTACTTGGTTAACCTGAAATATCTAATCAGTTCTTGAGCTGTTAACGCCTCTTGGGGAACTAAACTAAACTAAAACTAAACTAAACTAAACTAAACTAAACTAAAGACTGCTTTCTTCTTTTTAAAATTGCTATATAAGTAGTGTACAATGTTATATTAGTTTCAGGTGTACAATACACAGATTCAACAATTCTGTGTATTACTCCGTGCTCACCATAAATGTAGTCACCATCTGTCACCAAACAACATTATTACAATATAACTGACTATATTCCCTATGTTACTTTTCATTTCAGTGACTTACTTATTTTATAACTAGAAGTTTGCACATCTTACTCCCTTTTGTTTCATCCATTCCCCACCCACCTCCCGTATGGCAACCATCAGCTTGTTCTCTGCATTTAAGAGTCTGTTTTACTGTGTTTTGCTTTTTAGATTCTACATGTAAGTGAAATCATATGGTATTTGTCTTTCTCTGACTTACTTCACTTAGCACAATACCTTCTAGGTCCCCATCTGTGTTGTCTCAAATGGCAAGATACAATTTTTTATGGTTGAGTAATACTCCATTACATGCACACACATACATACATGCTACATCTTCAGTGGTTCATTTATCTATGGATGGGCACTTGGGTTGTTTCCATATCTTGGCTATTGTAAATAATGCTGCAGTAAACATAAGGGTGCAGATATCAAATTAATGTTTTCATTTTCTTTGGGTAAATACCCAGTAGTGGACTACTGTATTATATAATATTTCTATTTTTAATTTTTTGGGGAACCTCCATAGTGTTTTCCACAGTGGCTATACTCATTTATATTTCCACCAACGAGTGAAGATTCCCTTTTCTCTACATCCTTTCCAACACTTGGTATTTCTTGTCTTTTTGATAATAGCCGTTCTGACAGGTTTAAGGTGGTATCTCATTGTGATTGGCATTTCCCTAATGACTGACATCTTTTTTTTTTTTAAGATTTTATCTATTTATTTGACAGAAAGAGAGAGAGAGAGAGAGAGAGAGAGAGGGAGATCACAAGTAGGCAGAGCAGCAGCAGGCAGAGAGAGGGGGGGGGAAGCAGGCTCCCTGCCCAGCGGGGAGTCTGATGCAGGGCTTGATCCCAGGACCCTGAGACCATGACCCGGGCCAAAGGCAGAGGCTTAACCAACTGAGCCACCCAGGTGCCCCTGAACATCTTTTTATGTGTCGTCCATTCGTATGTCTTCTTTGGAAAAATGTCCATTCAGGTCTTCTCATTTTTTAATCAGATTACTTGAGGGGTTTTTTTGGCCTTGAGTTATTAGATGTTCTTTTTATATTTTGGATATTAGCCCCTTATCAGTTAATATATTTGCAAGTATCTTTTTCCATTCTGTAGGTTGCCTTTTCATTTTGTTGATGCTTTTCTTTGTTGTGTAAAAGCCTTTTATTTTGGTGTAGTTCCAATAGTTTAATTTTGCTTTTGTTTCCCTTGCCTGGGGGACATATCTAGAAAAATGTTGCTAAGCCTGATGTCACCGAAATTGCTAGCTATGTTTTCTTCAAGGAGTTTTGTATTTTCAGGTTTTAGATTTATGTCTTCAATCCATTTTGAGTTTATTTTTGTGTATGGTGTAAGAAAGTGGTCCATTTTCGTTGTTTAGCATGTAGCTTGTTTGGTTTTCCCACCATCATTTATTAAAGAGACTCCTTTCCCCATTGTATACTCTTACCTCCTTTGTCATAGATTAATTGACTAAGTGTGGGTTTATTTCTGTGCCTTCTATTTTGTTTCTTTGATCTGTCTGTTTTTGTGCCAGTAGCATAGTGTTAATTATTACAGCTTTATAGTATGTCCTGATATCTGGGATTGTAGTACCTCCAGGTTTGTTCTTTCTCAAGATTGCTTTGGCTTGTCAGAGTGTTCTGTGGTTCCATATAGATTTTAGTATTATTTGTTCTAGTTCTGTGAAAAACGCTCTTGGTGTTTCAATAGGGATTATAGTGAATGTATAGATTTCTTTGGGTATTATGGATATTTAAAAATATTAATTATTCTAATCCATGAGCACGAAGTATCCTTCCATTTGTGTCTCTTCAGTTTCTTTCATTGGTGTTTTATAGTTTTCAGAATACAGGTCTTTCACATTCTTGGTTAAGTTTATTTGTAGGAATTTTTATCCTCTTTGGTGATATTGTAAATGGAATTGTTTTAATTTCTGTTCCTACTATTTCATTATTAATGTGTAGAAATGCAACATTTCTGTATATAATTTTATATCCTGCAACTTACTGAGTTCATTGATCAGTTCTAATAATTTTTTGGTGGAGGCTTTAGGGTTTTTTCTATATAGTATCACATCAACTGCAAATAGGTTTACTTGTTCTCTACAACTTTCTGCCCTTTTTTTTTTCTTTTTCTTGTCTGATTACTCTGACTAGGACTTCCAGATCTACGTTGAGCAAAAGCGGTGAGTGTGGACATCCTTGTCTTCTTCCTGATCTTAGAGGAAAAGTTCTCACTTTTTCATCATTGAGTATGCTGTTAGCTGTGGGTTTTTATATGTGGGTTTTATTGTGTTATGGTATGTTCTCTCTCATCCTACTTCATTGGGAGTTTTTATCGTGAGTGGTTGTGGTACTCTGTCAAGTGCTTTTTCTGCAACTGTTGAGATAATCATAAGGTTTTTTATCCTTTCTCTTGATTAGTTGATGTCTCATTGATTTGTGAGTATTGTACCACCTTTGCATCCCTGGAATAAATCCTACTTGATCACAGTGAATGATTCTTTTAATGTAATAATGAATTGGTGTGCTCATATTTTGTTGAAGATTTTTCATTTCTTTTCATCAGGGATATTTCTCTGTAATTTTCTTTTATTCTAATATCTTTGTCTGGTTTTGGTATCAGGGTAGTGCTGGTCTCATAGAATGATTAGGGAATTTTTCCTTCCTATTTTTTGGAATTCTTTGTTCAGGATAGATAATAACTCTTTAAATAATTGGTAGAATTCACCTGTGAAGCTATGTGGACCTAGACTTTTGCTTTTTGTAAGTTTCTTGATTACTGATTCAGTTTCATCTATTATAGTAATCATTCTGTTCAAATATTCTATTTCTTCCTGATTCAGTTTTAGAAAATTATATGTTTCTAGGAATTTAGCCATCTCTTCTAGGTTGTCCATTTTCATGCTGCATAGTTTTTGGTAGTAGTCTCTCTCTTTTTTTAAGATTTTATTTATTTATTTGACAGAGAGAGATCACAAGTAGGCAGAGAGGCAGGCAGAGAGAGAGAGGAAGCAGGCTCCCCGCTGAGCAGAGAGCCCCATGTGAGGCTCGATCCCAGGAACCTGGGATCATGACCTGGGCTGAAGGCAGATGTTTTAACCCACTGAGCCACCCAGGCGCCCTTTGGTAGTAGTCTGTTACAGTCTTTGTGTTTTTGTGGTGTCAGTTTGTTACTTCTCTTTCATTTCTGATTTATTTGAGCTCTCTTTTTTTCTTGATGAATCTGGCTAATGATTTATCAATTTTATCTTTTTTAAGAACCAGCTCCTCGTTTTATTGATCATTTTTTATTGTATTTGTAGTCTCTATGTCATTTCTTTTTCCTGTAGTCTTTACTATTTCCTTCTTTCTACTAGTTTTGGGCCTTGTTTTTTCTAGCTTCCTTAGGAGTAAGGTTAGATTGTTTATCTGACATTTTTCTCATTTCTTGAGGAAGGCCTGTATTGCTATAAATTTCGCTCGTAGAAGTGTTTTTGCTGCATCCCAAAGATTTTGGATCAGCATATTTTCATTTTCGTATGTCTCTATGTATTTTTTGATTTCCCATTTGATTTCTTGGTTGACCCATTTTTTTAGTACCACGTTGTTTTAGCCTATACGTATTTGTGTTTTTCCGGAATTTTTTCTTGTAATTGATTTGTAGTTTCATACTGTTTTGGTTGGAAAAGATGGTTGATGTGTTTTCAGTTTTCATTGAGACTTGTTTTATGACCTTACATGATCTATTCTGGAGAATGTTCCATGTGCACTTGAAGAGAATGTGTATTCTGTTTTCGGATGGAATGTTCTGTGTATATCTGTTAGGTCCATCTGGTCTAATGTGCTGCCTAAAGCCATTCTTTCCTTTTCATTTTCTGACTGAATGATCTATCTGTTGATGTAAGTGGGGTGTTAAAGTTCACTATTATTATTACTGTCTGTTTCTCCCTTTCTGTCTGTTAATAATTGGTTTACGAATTTTGGTTCTTCTATGCTGGGTGCATGGATATGTACAACTTTTATATCCTCTTACTGCATTGTTTCCTTTATAATTATGTAGGGCTTTTCTTTGTCTCTTGCTACAGTTTTCATTTTAAAGTCTATTTTGTCTGCTACAGGTATTGCTACCCTCCCTGGCTCTTGTACATAGTAAGTTTTTGTTTGTTTGTTTTGTTTTGTTTTTTTAATAGGCTCCACACCCAGTGTGGAGCACAACACGGGGCCTGAAACCATGGCCTGAGATCAAGACCTGAGCTGAAATGAGAAGGTCAGAGCCTTAACCTACTGAGCCACCCAAGTCCCCAATACCCTGGCTTTTTTTGTTTGTTTGTTTGTTTTCTCACTTGATTTGTATGATAAATGCTTTTCCATCCCTTCACTTTCAGTCCACATGTGTCTTTAGTTCTGAAGTGAGTGTCTTGTAGACTGCATATAGATGGATCCTGTTTTTTTTAATTCATTGACCTGGTATCTGTTTTTTTTTTAATTAAGTAGGCCCCACACCCAACATGAGGTTTGAACTCATGACCCTGAGATCAGGAGTTGCATGCTGTGCAGACTGAGCCATCCAGGTGCCCCTTACCTTGTATCTTTTTATTGGTGCTTTAGTCCATTTGCATTTAAAGTAATTATTGATAGGTATGTACTTATTTCTGCTTTCTTCTTTATGCATATTTATATATATTCACTGGCATTTATGATCAGGTATTTTTCTTTTTTTGTATTTTTGAGTGATAGGTGATTGACTTTGTGAGTTGGGTTATGGGGAGGGCTTCCCAGTCTTTAGTGAGCAGTTGTATGTAATTCTTTCTTTTTCTTTTTTTAATTTTATTTTTTAATTTTTTTAAGATTTTATTTATTTACCTGACAAAGATCACAAGTAGGCAGAGAGGCAGGCAGAGATGGAGGGGGAAGCAGGCTCCCCACTGAACAGAGAGCCCGATGCGGGGCTCGATCCCAGAACCCTGAGATCATGACCTGAGCTGAAGGCAGAGACTTAACCCACTGAGCCACCCAGGGGCACCTCTTTTTTTTTTTTAAGATTTTATTTATTTATTTGACAGGGATAGCAAGTAGACAGAGAGGCAGGCAGAGAGAGAAGGAGAAGCAGGCTCCCTGCCGAGCAGAGAACCAGATGTGGGGCTCAATCCCAGGACCCTGAGATCATGACCTGAGCTAAAGGTAGAGGCCCAACCCACTGAGCCACCCCGGCACCCTGAGCAGTTGTAATTCTATTGAGAAGGTATATCAGGTGACAAAGAACCATATACCCTCTTTGCTGTTGGGCTTTGCCTTAAGGGTGTGGTGCTCATTTGGGGTGTGGAAATCTAAAAAATTCCTTTACCAGAGAATAACTTAGACATGGTATGGAGTCATTTAAATTTTAAGACCTCTATGGCTCTTAAGGAACCTGAAATCCATTAAATTTTAATGGCTAGTATAAATGGGAAGCTACCGGGACCCCTGATGGTTTGCCAGGGCTGCAATTAAAGATCTTCTTGCTAGCTTTCTGGGAAGACAAAACCTCAGAAAATCTTTGCCCTAACCCTAACCCTCTGCTGTTGATAGATCTCCCTTAGGTACTAAAAGCGACTTAGTGGGAAGGGGAGCAAGGTGACTGATTTACTCAGGTGAACTTCCTGTTAGTGTTGATGGAACATCAACCTTATTTACTGAAATTTCAGGTAGTAAAGGTGTACAAACAAATGCTTTCTGTTTTATGACCTTGTATTTATTTGCTGTATAACTTGCTTATGCTCTTTTCTTTAAACCTTTCATAGTTGAAATCTTACCTGTTTGGTCTTTCATTTTTTTTAGGATAGTGTCTGCAGCCTTTTCTCAAGTTTTTCACCGTGAACTGTTGTGTGTCAAACTGGACAAGTTATCTTAGTTGAAGCTTCATCATTTTGAAAAATTGGAGGTAAGGAGTGTATATCTATATATATATATGTCTTTATTTCTGTAGTTATTAGAGCAAAAACCTTTTTTTGAAATCTAATCTGTATTGCTCTTAGCATCGTTGTTTATCTTACCCCTCACTCCCATCCTTTTTGTTCATTGAAGAGCAAGGATGAAAAAATAAAAGATGTCTAGGTAACCTCAGGTGTCCAGGCCCTAATTCAGGACCTTGAGGAGGTATATGTACATTTCATCTTTTTTTTTTTTTTATTAGAAACCTCACCAGCCGACGGAAAGGGTAGCTTAGAATTTGATTTTGAATTAAAGGGGCAAATCCCGCCCAGGTTCCAGACACCCAGTGATTGTGGCTGGAGCTGGGAAAGCTTTGAAGCCCTGCCCTCAGGAGTAACTGAGTGTGGTGTGTGTGTATGCTGACCTTCCAATTCTCTAGTTTTTATTGTAATTTTTCTTAGAGGTCCATGTTCAGTAACCAAGTTGTATAGATGATAAATCTAGTATTAAAACAAATATGGGTATAATTTTTTAAATGGTATTGTAGTATCCTTTTTGCTTTGAGCCATTGATAGATCTGTTTTAAGACTGTATAATAATATCACCTTTGATTTCTATCTAGTTTGTTTTTCCACCTTACACAAACGTTCCCACCCTTTTTTAAAAAAAAGATTTTATTTATTTATTTATTTGACAGACAGAGATCACAAGTAGGCAGAGAGGCAGGCAGAGAGAGAGGAGGAAGCAGGCTCCCTGCTGAGCAGAGAGCCTGATTCAGGACTCGATCCCAGGACCCTGAGATCATGACCTGCGCCGAAGGCAGAGGCTTTAACCCACTGAGCCACCCAGGTGCCCCACATTCCCACTCTTTTAAAACATCTGTTTCCTGGGACACCTGGATGGCTCAGTCACTAAGCGTCTGCCTTCTGTGCAGGTCATGATCCCAGAGTTCTGGGATCAAGCCCTACATCGGGCTCCCTGCTGGGTGAGAAGCCTGCTTCTCCCTCTTCTACTTCCCCTGCTTGTGTTCCCTCTCTCACTGTCTTTCTCTGTCAAATAAATAATTAACACCTTTAAAAAAATAAAACATCTGTTTCCTAGTATAATAACATGTGGGTGTGTGTTGTGAATTGAACACTGGACAAGATTTATGAGGCCTGTTTTATAAACTTAGCTTTTTTAGCAAATTTTAAAATCCCTGCGGCCTTTAGTTACCTCCTTGTGTAAAACAAGGGGATTGTACTGAGTTGGATTCAGAGTTTCTCAACCTTGGCACTATTGATATTTGGGACCAGATAATTCTTTGTTGTCTGGGCCTGTCCTGTGCCTGTAGGATGTTGAGCAGTGTCTTTGGCCTTTGTCTACCAAATGCCAGTAGCATCCCTCTCCAGTATGACGACTAAAATTGTCTCCAAACATTTCCAAATGTGCCTTTTTGGGCAAAATCATCCCCATTTGCGAGCCACTTGGTTACATGATGTGTAGAGTTCCTTCTAATGTTCTATTTCTGTTGTTCTTATTTCAAAGAACCCTATTTGCAACCTAGCTTAAATGTCATCTTTTTGATGAAGCTTTCATTCATACTCTTTTTCCTTGTCTTACTTTAATTGTTTCTGTATCTGACAGCTTATTATAGGACTTAATCCCACTCTACTATAACTGCCAGTGTGTTTCTTTGAGGGGGCATGGGTCTTGTCTACCTCTAAGCTGTGTGCTCAGATTTTGTTGAATGAACAGTGGGTTTGGGAGGATTGTCAGATTTGTCATTGTTAAATAAATGATTATAAGTGGTACTTTGTTCATCTTTCATACCTTTCTAGTGATCTTTGTGATCTTGAATTTCTGGGCTTAGGACACTGATTACTTAAAAAAAAAAACTTTTTAGAAGGTAGGAACCTCTGGTAGTATGTGAGGGAGCCACACAAAACACATTGAGGCTGCATTTGAGAAAGATACAGTCACAGAAAAATTCATAACATAAAGAGTTTTTTCGGCTTCTATGTCCAGATGTTCCTCAACTCCATTTGGTTAATTAGAAAGCTACCCATCTATTAAGATTAAAGTAAAATGGAAAGGTAGTAAATATTCTTTATTACATAACCTATAATACCTCATTCTAAGTCAGTATTTCTTATAACAACCCACAGTAAAAAAACCAAAACAAAACAAACCCCAAAAAACACATTTAAATCATGATTTAATACATATCTATACCTCAAATAAGTTTTTTGAGTAACTGTTTATCATTACTACGTATAAAGCACTCTGATGCTTTCTGTGATACTTCTTTTCTTTTTATAAAATGCTTGTCATCACCTAATAAATTTATTATACAATTCACTAATAGGCCACAACTTACCATTTGAAAAACACTGTTCTAAGTAATCTCTTTAATAAAATGTAGAGATGATCTGCCTTTAGCATGTGTTACCCATCAATTGTCATGTCTTTCTTTTTAAATAATGCCATTTAAGAATTGAGCTAATAAAGGCCTTGGAGGGGGAGGGACGGCAGGCCAAGAGAGCGGCACCCGGGTCCTGTGCTGAATGTGTGCCTGCCGGACGGGAGGCAGCCCAACCACAGCCTCGACCTTAGACCTGCCAGCATGGCTGGCTGGACCATGTGGACTGAGACCCAGAGCTGGGATAAGGATGACTTCAAGAAAGTGTTGGCAAGCATCAGGAAGGTCTGGAGATGGGAGAAGTCCTGAGTGACTGTGGGCGACATTTCCCTTCATATCTTCAAGTGGGTGCTAGTAGTGGACTCCAAGGAGGAAGAGTGACAGAGGGCAGGTGGGGGTGAAGAGGAATCCTAAGGCCGAGGGTGGGAAGGTGGGGTCACCAGTCCCCAGGGGCGGGGTTGCCCTTGCATCCTGTTGGATTTCCGTGAGAACCATAATCAGTTTCCATTTGGAAGGCTCCCTGCAAAAGGGCACTGATCCCAGCCCTGGGGGCATCTGCCAGCCCAGCTGCCCTTTGTCACCTCCCAGACTACCAGAAGGGGTCCCAGAGGGTGCTCGGCCCCCATGGCTGGTCTAAAGAGAGCCATCCCGGGAGCATTACTGCAGGCAGCACTGACGAACCCCAGTGCTGACCAAGGAGGATTCTGTTTCAGAACTGCTGGAGGCTGAGGCCTTTGGAGTTAACCCTACCTTTGAGCTAGTGCCGCCTGTCCCGAAGGCAGCCCAGGGCAACACAGAGCACTCAGGGTACCCTCTCCCCCTATTCAAGCACTACTGCCCAAATGCCCCTGACCCCTGAGAAGCCGGCCTGCCTGTTCCATCACCTGAGGAGCTCTTCTGGCCTTTTACAAATAAAGACCCTTTTGTTGGGGGGAAAAAAACCGACCTTGAAACACCTTGATTTCCAATTAGTATAAAATCCTGTATTTTGTCATTTTTACTAAGTATTTAGTGTGCACAAGGTACTGTTGGTTTTTGTTCTCAAGATTTACAATGATAATACCTAGAGGACAATAAAAAGTTAAAAAACATTATTTCAAGTGCTCATAGTGGTAATAAATGCACAACTTTTTGGACATTTAGGAGGGGGAAAAAGCTGTGGTGATTTAGGTCACTGGAAGAAAGTTGACATGAATGTGGGGTGGATTTTGCATTGTCATATCAGAGATTTGAAAAAGCTATTACATATGGTAGAAAACGGCATTCGTGTAGGTGCCCAGGACTTTTGCTCATTTTTGGGGGTAATGTTAAAGATAAAGTAATTAAGAAATTAAAAAATTTGGTAAAAATATGGTAAAGTGTGTGTGTGTGTGTGTGTGTGTGTGTGTGTGTGTGTGTATACACAGTATAAAGTGTATATGAATATATACAGCATAAACGGGGTGTGTTAACTCTCCTGTGGTTATGAAATGAGGTTCAGTCAGGAGACTTGTATCTCTCTGGTCCCTCTGATCTAAGGCATTATTTGCCCCCAAATGATAAAGTTAACATTGTAGTATAGGATTACTGGGATGAAGATATGGCAACCCCCCCCACTTTATCCACAGGGAATTATGTTTGAAGACACCCAGTAGATCCCCTAAACTGCAGATAGTACCAAACCCTATATATACTATGGTTTTTTTTTCCTAAAAGATTTTATATATTTATTTGACAGAGACAGTGATAGAGGGAACACAAGCAGTGGGGAGCTGGAGAGGGAGAAGCAGGCTTCCCACTGAGCAGGGAGCTAGCTCTACAGGAGGCTTGATCCCACCACGGCTGGGATCATGACCTGAGCTGAAGGCAGCCACTTAATGACTGAGCCACCCAGCTGCCTCTACTGTGTTTTTTTTTTTTCTGTATGTATATAGATACCTGTGGTAAAGTTTGTATATTAGGGACAGAAAAAGATTATTAATAATAAAATAGAACATTTATGACCGTATACCATAATGAAATTATGTGAATGTGGTGTCTCTCTTAAAATTGCTTTTTTTTTTGCACTCACCCTTCTTATGAGATGATAAAATGCCTGTGTAATGCACAGTGAGATGAATGGCGTAGGCACTGTGACGTAGTGTTAGGCCAGTCTTGACCTTCTGCTGATACGTTGGCAGGTGGGTCATCTGCTGCTGGACTGCAGTTGAGCATGGGCAACTGAAGTTGTAGGAGGCAAAACGACATGTAAGAGGGGACTCATGTAGTTTCTGAGTCATGGTAAGAGAATGCTCATTTGTCAAAATAAGCCAGTAAGGCCACTGTTCCTTATATAAATTGCTCTTCATGGAACAGAAATGGGTTATATTATAGTCAGCATTTTTAAAAAAGGCATTTATTCTTTTGGCCGTGCAGTTTAAAGTTCTGTACATGCTGTGGGGCCTGCACTTTATCCTTTCTTCTATAAATAGCTGAGGCCTCGGGATGTTATATCACAACCACGTGTGCTGCAAAAGCATTAAGAAAACAAATGATTATGTATTTTCTCTTTGGACTGCCTTTGCCGTATCCCATAGGCTTTGGACCGATGTATTTTCGTTCTCATTGGTTTTTCATTGGTTTCCATGAATTGTTGTTCTTTGGTTTCGTGGTTGACCCAAACATTCTTGGGCAGGATGGTCTTTAGCTTCCAAGTGTATGAATTTCTTCCAAACTTTTTCTTGTGGTTGAGTTCCAGTTTCAAAGCATTGTGGTCTGAGAATATGCAGGGAATAATCTTAATCTTTTGTTACCTGTTGAGCCCTGATTTTGTGACCCAAATGCCCATGGAGAAAGTTCCATGTGTGCTCGAGAAGAGTGAGTATTCTGGTTTTTAGGGTGGAATGTTCTGTGTATATCTATGAGGTCCATCTGGTCCAGTGTGTCATTCAAAGCCCTTGTTTCTTTGTTGATCTTCTGCTTAGATGATCTGTCTATTGCTGAGAGTGAAGTCTATATATACAATGGAATCATACTCAGCATCAGAAAGGATGAATATACCCAGGTTTTGTATCAACATGGACAGGACTAGAGGAGATTATGCTGAGTGAAATAAGTCAAGCAGAGAAAGTCAATTATATGGTTTCACTTATTTGTGGAACATAAGGAATAGCATGGAGGACATTAGGAGAAGGAAGGGAAAATGGAAGGGGGAAATTGGAGGGGGAGACAAACCATGAGAGACTATGGACTCTGGGAAACAAACTGAGGGTTTCAGAGGGGAGGGAGTACGGGGATGGGTTAGCCTGGTGGTGGGTATTAAGGAGGGCACGGATTGCATGGAGCACTGGGTGTTAAACACAGAAAGTGAATTATGGAACACTGCACCAAAAACTAATGATGTACTATGGTGAATAACATAACAGTAATACAAAAAAATATCCTGAATGAATGACGATCTAATCTGGCTCAGAAAAAAAAAAAGTTACTTAAAAGTAAAACCTGCTTATTATACTTAAAAAAAAGTGGGTTATTTTTTAGTTTTTCTTTGCTGCTGCTCTCTCCTTGGGATAATGTAGAATTTAATTACTGTAGAAAATATTTGTGACCTAAAAGAAAGGAAGATGATTCAGCTTGTGATGCTACTTGGGAAAGAGCCACCTGCCCTAAAAGTGTGGTCTAGCATTCTGTGTGCTATTACTTAAAAGCACCAGAAGTCTGAGTTTTTGTCAGGTTTCCATACTGAGTTAGGAAAACTCAGCAAAAAGATAAAAAAAAAAAGATAATTAACTCCTCATTTTGTCACATTTCTAGACTACTGAAAAGAAGGTGCTTTTAGAGCCGAAGATGTGAATAAGACTCCTGTGCTGGAGATTCTAGATCATCTTGAGGTAATTTTTTTTTAATTAGATCAATTATTTTGTACAGTTTTAATTTTATAGAAAAATTGAGAGGATGATACAGAGTTCCCATATGCCCAGCACTCAATTTTTTTATTATTAATAGATGACCTTGATATGGTATATTTGTTACAGTTAATTAACCAATATTGAAACACTGTTATTAACTAAAGTCCATAGTTCACTCACTTTTCCTTACCTTTTAACTAATGTACTTTTTCTCTTTCAGGATCCCACTGGGATAATGTTTAGTTGTCATGTCTTCTTAGGCTCCTCTTGCTGTGACAATTTCTTGGATTTTCATTGGTTTGATGACACTGTCAGCTGTGAGGAGAACTGATCAGGTACTTTGTAGAATGTTCCTCAACTGGGATTTGTCCCATGTTTTTTCATTGTTAGACTTGTGTTCTGCGTTTTGGGGAGGAAGACCACAGAGGTAAAGTGCCATTCCTATAGTCTTGTCACAAGAGTACATACTGTCAACATGATTTATCACTGTTAATGTTGGTTTGGTCACCTGGGTTTATGTCCACTTTCTCCCTTCTCCACTCAAATGTTAGTTTTTAAAAAATTTTCTTTTGTAGTGTGTTGTTTTGGAGTAAAGGCATTGTGTAGTTGCCACTTAAGTAGTGGGAAGTTATACTCCATCTCCTTTAGGGTGTTCTACATAAATTATTGGGAATTCTTCTGAATGGAAGATTGTCTCTTCTCCCCCATTTGCTTATTTATTTAGTCATTTCTTTGTATTATTATGGGTTCGTGGATAATTATTTTATACTTTAGGTCATAATCCATTACTGCTTTATTGTGTTCCTTAAATTTTTCTAGCCCTGGCCATTGATGAGCTCTTTTGGTTAGCCTGTGTGTTACTTTAACATGCCCCCATTGTTGTGGGGTGGGGTTCCTTTTGAGCACTTCCTTACTTTTGAGCATTGTAAGATACTCCAGACTTGTCCTGTGTATCCCCTGTTTTAGTTCTAGAATCAGCCATTTCTTCTCCACAAAGCCTTGGTTCCTTTTATTAGAGAATGCTAATGGTATTAGAAATCAAGATCCGAGTGCTAGGTAGGGTCATTGCTACTTTGGGGTGGTGGTGTTTCTAGGCTCTGTTAGCTGAAATCCCAGGTATACACTATTTGAGTATTTATGCATGTCTATAAATGTTTCTCTGTATCTATTTTTATATACCTATATCAATATTAAGCTAAACATGAGTTTTTACTGATGTCTCCAATGTAATCCATTAAGGCATGGATCATTCTAGCCTCCTCCGCTTGCTTATCTGTAACCTCTCCCAATAGTGAAAAACCTGGCTGTCACCGTTCACCATCCATGTACTTAATTGTTCACTCCTACTTCCATGGGAAACACTTTATCAACTAGAGTACAGTGCTTATGTATATTTCCTTTTGCCTTTACTTTAGTCTTACCAAAGTCTTTAGTCTTTCCAAAGTTATGTAGGTCAACAACTCCCCCCCCCACCAACCCTCTGGGATGACATTGTTTTATACGTTTGTAATACAGTTAGATTATATTGTATGGTGTCTATTCCTTCCTGGGATCCCCTGACCTACTAAATGGTCTTAAATTTGCATACTTTAAGGTTCACTCTTGGGGCGCTGGGGTGGCTCAGTTGGTTAAGCGTCTGACTCTTGATTTCAGTTCAGGTTATGATCTCAGGGTGGTGAAATTGAGCCCTGCATCAGACTCTGGGCTGGGTGTGGAGCCTTCTTAAGAGTCTCTCTCTCCTTCTCCTTTGCTCCTCCCTTCCTCGAAAAGAAAAAGGGTTCACTCTTTGTGTTAAAAGTTCTATGGGTTTTGACAAGTACATGATGTCATGTATTTACTATTAGAGTATTATACAGAATAATATCACCACCCTTAAAATTGCCGATGCTCCATCTGTGAACCTGCCCCACAAACCCCTGGCAACCACTTATCTTTTTATTGTCTCTCTAATTTTGCTTTTTCCAGAATGTTCTTGAGATATTTTTAAGGTCATTTTATAAAGGAAACCTTTGATTTTTCTAACCTAGATACTATTTTTTCCTGCCACCAACTCAGTATTCCTAAATGAACAAAATATTTCTAATAAGAATCAACGCTTTCCCATTTTTTTTCATATGCCACTCTGTAAGGTTGTTTTACTTTATTTTTTAATATCCCACTTCTTTGGAGCACCTGGGTGGTTCATTCAATGGAGGATGTGGCTCCTGATCTTGGGGTCATGAGTTTGAGCCCCCTGTTGGGCATAGAGCTGAATTAAAAACTAATAATTGGGCCACTTGGGTGGCTCAGTTGGTTGGGCATCCTGCTCTTGGTTTCGGCTCAGGTTGTGATCTCCTAGTTCATGGGATCGAGCCCCAGGTCAGGCCCACTGGGCTAGGAGTCTGCTTCAGGATTCTCTCTGTCTGCCCCTCCCCGTGCTGGTTTGAGCTCCCACCCTCTCCCCCTTTCTTTCTCTCCAATAAATAATTTAAAAAAAAATAAGTAAAAAAAAAACGAATAATAATATCCTGCTTTTTTTGTTACCATACTGAGAATGGGAGACGATCCCAAGTACCTTTATTTTTATTTTTTGTTGGGGAGGTCAGTGGGGGGCGGCAGGAGCGGCACATATGATGGGTTCTGTAGAGGTGGCAGTATGCAAGCAGAATGGGTGCTCATTTTTTAAAAATTTTTTAAAAAAGATTTTATGTATTTATTTATTTGACAGGCAGAGATCACAAGTAGGCAGAGAGGCAGGCAGAGAGAGGGAGAGAGAGAGAGGGAGAGGGAGAGAGAGAGAGGAGGAAGCAGGCTCCCTGCTGAGCAGAGAGCCCGATGCGGGGCTCGATCCCAGGACCCTGGATCATGACCTGAGCCGAAGGCAGAGGCCTCAACCCGCTGAGCCACCCAGGCACCTCTTAAATTTAAACTGAATATAGGGGTACCTGGGTGGGTCAGTCTGCCTTAGGCTCAGGTTGTGATCCTGGAGTCCTGGGTTCGAGCCCCTCATTGGGCTCTCTGCTCAGCAGGGAGCCTGCTTCTCTCTCTGCCCCTACCTGCTGCTCTCATGGTCTTTCTCTCTTTTTCTCTGAAATAAGTGAATAAAATCTTTTTTTTTTTAAAGATTTTATTTATTTGACAGAGAGAGACACAGTGAGAGAGGGAATACAAGTAGAGGGAAAAGGAGAAGGGAGAGGGAGAAGCAGGCTTCCTGCTGAGCAGGGAGCCAGATGCGGGGCTCCATCCCAGGACACTGGGATCATGATCTGAGCCGAAGGCATACACTTAATGACTGAGCCACGCAGGCATCCCAAATGAATAAAATCTTAAAAAAAAAAAAATAAAGTGAATATGCTTCTATTTGTTTCTGGGGGACTATATTTAACATGAAAATGCTTTTTGAGTCTTTTTAAAAAATTTTTTTAAAAAAATTTTATTTTTATTTATTTAACAGAGAGAGAGATTATAAGTAGGCAGAGAGGCAGGCAGAGAGAGAGGAGGAAGCAGGGTCCCTGCTGAACAGAGAGCCCCATGTGGGGCTTGATCCCAGGACCCTGAGATCATGACCTGAGCCGAAGGCAGAGGCTTAACCCACTGAGCCACCCAGGTGCCCCACTTTTTGAGTCTTTTAATATAAGTATTATATTGATCTGTAGTATATCTCTAAAATCCTGTGGGATGATTATCTTAGAAATCATTTGGAAGGCTCATTTAGGGGAGATAACAAGTATTGAATTCTTATCCCTTCCTTGTTATTTAGTTGCACCTTTACATATATGCATGAAAAGTCTTGAAATTAGAACCCTTACCTGTACCACTAATAAAAGGTCATTTGTTATGCTTCACTACTGCCCACTTCTTATTGTTGTTTACCTCAAAGAATTTACTATACAGTACAAAAACCCCTTCTGTTTTATAATCAGGTTTTGATTGAAACTGTCTTTAAGAGTTTTGACATCATCAGGGCCCTACCATGTAGCCAGATAAGTTTGTTTCCTAGATTTGCTGCTTGTTGACCGTGTGACTACAGGCAAATTATTTACCCTCTCTGAGCCTCACATTTCCTCATTGGTAAAATGTGGATGATGATATTGCCTCTCCTGTGGGATAAGGGGGATTAAATGAGACAAAGCACTTAGCCTGGTGTCTGGTACATACATATGGCTCAGTAAATATCATTGAAAACCAAAACTTCCAAAGCAACAAGAAAATGGGTGAAAATTCCAAAGGTTTATATGAGTATACATGTTCTGTTCAACAGTTATTGGCTGGGCCAGATTAATCAGAAAAATGAATGATTCCTTTACTTAAAAGTCCTCTCAAGACAAGTCTTACTTTTCTTCAAACCTCAGCAGTTTTCACCTCACCAAACTTAAGGTGCTAGCCGTGGCTGTCAGCCTGAGATGCTCTTGACTTTCTAGGGGCCTCCTGGGAGTGCCTTTGGTGTTTTACAGAAGGGGCCAGGATGCTAACCGCCTTGTGATACATGGGCCAAGCATGCATGATGAAGAATTATTGTACGCCAAATTACTGTATCCATAGCCTTTTGTGGAGACACACTAGACCTGACTGATACAGTACTGGCTTTAAACCTTTGATGGAACATAGTGCAGGTGGTGCAGACCCCTCGGTAGGCCAGTGAGTGAAGTGACCTCAGGCCTCTGTGTCTGGGATGCCCTAGGAAGTGTGGAAAGTAGGCAAGCTGGAAAGTATGTGGACCTTTTGAAAGGGTGCAGCTGTGCCTCAGTTTTAACCAGTCGCCTGCTGTTGCTCTAGCTTCTGATTTTTTTCAGAGAAAAGTTGGGTATCCAGATTGTTATGTAAAATTTCTCTATTTTAAAGTGTGGCTCAGGGCACCTGGCTGGCTCAGTCAGTGGAACATGCGACTCCTGATCTCCAGGTTGTGTGATTTCGAGCCTCACTTTGGGTATAGAGATGACTTAAAGAAGTAAAGAATCTTCCAAAAAAAAATAATGTGGCTCAGCTTTTTTCTTTAACATTATTGAGGTCAAAGCAAACAGATCAGGGGGCTGGATTTGTCCTACAGACCATTGGTTTGTAATCTCTGCTATAATTATGTTAGGAAGTGAACTAAAATGTGATAGAAGGGAACACTCAGGCCCATAACTGCACTACCCTGCATATTTGCTGATCTCTGAGAAGGCTGTGGAAATAAAGCACCGGGTGTGAGCTCATTTTCTAGAGTGTGGAGAATGGCATCATCACAGCAGAGCTTTGGGGGAAATTTGTCTGTTTGGGAGGAAGAATTCTATTGGGAGAAATCCTAGTAGCTGCTTTTTGAGCCCACTGCACCTCGTGGTGCTGGCTCTCCTGAGTGGGAGTGAGGGCAGCTGCACCACCAGAAGAAGCCTCAGAGTGATTCCACTGCTAAGCGTAGCGTCTGGGCCCCCTGACTCTCCATCCTGCCCTCAAAGATTGGAAGTTGCCCACAAAGCTGACAAACAACAAAGTTCCACCCTGTAGAACTTCTTGGTTTATGTGGCTTTAGAACCCTACACAGCTCCACAGTCCACAGCTGTGGCCATCTGTGCTTTAGTGGGGGTGTTTCAAGGGTGTCCCAGGAGTTAGGCCACAACCTCACCTAGCCAGTATAGTTCAGATACTGCTTGAGTTCTCTGGTTGGTTTCACATCGTCACTCATCACTTTAAAATTGTCTAAAAAGAAGCAGCCCGTTAAAATGTGAAGAAACAAAGTTTGTATCTCTTTTGCATAGTTGTTACATACATTGATAATATCTGGGCAAGACTAGATGGTGTGTTTTGATGTGTATCATATCAAAATCTATAATGTAGGATACTATAGGACAGTGTTTCATTTTGGTTGGATTCGGTGGGATTGAATGCAGAAATGTACTGTAATACATTATTTTAAAACGTTTTTTAGGTAAACAGGCTCATCTTACTGGCTAGAATAGTTTGTAAACTCTGTTGTTTTAACCTCTCATCAGAAAGAAAATTGTTTTTTTTTTTTTTAAGGAAGAATTTTAACATTCTTTTAATCAGCAGGAAATTATTGAGAGTGTTATAGGTTGTGAAATACTTAATAGTTATCCATGTCAGTTCGTGCTTATGTGAATGGCCATTTGTATAGGGCAGAGTGCTAACCACTGTTCAGATTACGGACATAATCCCTTAAAGAGAAATTTTCATATTTGCTGTAACAAGTAGGCCTACTATTAATCGTCTTTCTAGGGATGCCTAGGTGACTCAGTCGGTTAAGCGTTTGCCTTCCGCTCATGATCCCAAGATGCTGGGATCGAGCCCTGCATCGGGCTCCTTGGTCACTTGGTCAGTGGGGAGACTGCTCCCTCTCACTCTGACTGCTGATCGCCCTGCTTATGCTGTATCTCTGTCAAATAAATAAAATAAAGTAAAAAATTCATCTTTTCAGATGGTTGCCATTTTTGTGGGTATGTAAATTGTTGGCTTTGATTATAAAGATGCTTTTTAATATTTTTTTCCAAAGACAAGTATTTATAACTCTTAAGAAAAGGACATTTTTTCCCTTTTAGCTCTGCCTTGTTTGTATCCTAAAACAGCTTGTTTATACAAGGATTCTTTGCTCCCCTCTCAGCCCTTCGCCTCCCACCCCATTTTTGGGTGATAAAGTGATGGGGGTTTCTTGTCTTTTTCCCCCAAAGAAAGGCACTCATCCTCACCTTCTGGCAATGTCCTTGTTACCTACCAGTGACGTAGTGGAAAGAGCACAGCCTTTGGAGAAGGCAGACTTGGATTTGAGTCATGATTCTGCCCTATGCCCATTCTTTAGGTTGTTTTCTTACCTGTAAACGAGAGATCATCACAGCTACCTTTGAGGACACAGTTATTCAGTAAATGGTATATGATAGCAGTAATGGTGAAATTAATGGTAACTTTGGTGTTAGTGGCACCTGAGGTTTTAAAGGTAGACAGAGCTGGCAGAGAGCTAGCAGCTTCCAAGACCTCAGAACTGGACAGAACCCAAGCTCTTGCTTGACACCTAATCCATCTTTGTTTTTGTTTACCCTTGTTGCCTTTTCTTTTTTTGTAAAAAGGCAATTATCTTTATATTTTAAAGACTTGAAATTAGGATTGAGAAATGAATAAAATAGTTCTTTGGAGCCACTAGGGAAGCTTGAGTTAAGCTTTTGGGTGCTTCAGAAGCTCTTTGTGGACAACAGTTAAGTAGCTATCAAGTATTCTGAATGTGGTTAGCCCCTCACGTGTGAAGTATCATTTCCTGGTGGGAAGGTTGTCATCATTTCTGTAAATACAAGCAGATTTGATGACTAAGGTCATTTTTACCATTAAACTCAGTGAATTACCTTTTTCTTTTCTATTTTACCTAACAAATATTCATTTAATATCTAGTCTGTGCCAGGCCCTGTGCCTAATCAATTGAATACCCCCAAAGGAGATATTGAATTATAGAATCTAAGAGTTGTAGGGCTTAGCCTTTTAATTGAATGAAAGTCCTAAAGCCTTAGAGCTGTGCTGTCCAGTAAGGCAGCCACTGCTAACTGTAGGTGGCTGCCGACTACTTGAAATGTGGCTAGTCTGAATTGTCCTGTGCTGTTAGCATAAAATACACAATGGATTTCAAAGGTCTAGTTGGAGAGAAATACGTAAAATAGCTCATCATTTTTATATTGATCATATATTTTAAAAATATTATTTTTGATCAGATTAAATAAAATGTATTAAAATTTCACCTTTGCTTTTTTTCTTCATGTGGGTACTAGGACATTTAAAAGAACTTGCAGTATATTTTTATTGGTGCTGTCTTTGACCTCCAGTGACTTGGCAGTGTTACTCATCTAGTTAGGACTCCTGTGGCCGTGCAAATTATAGATCATCTTCCTGTGAAAACGGCAGATAATGTTTGTTTTGATGAAAATGGTGGGTAATTCAAACACATTTAAAGATTTTATTTATTTGAGAGAGAGCACGTGCAGGCTAGAGGGAGAGGGAGAGAGAATCCAAAGCAGACTACTCACTGAGCACAGACGCAGGTCCTGATCTCACAACCATGAAATATGCCTGAGCCGAAACCCAGAGTCAGCTGCTTAACTGACTGAGCTACCCAGGCGCCGAACAGGATTGAATTGACCCTAAGGACTAAAGTTAACACTAAGGACTTTGAAATAAGGTACATTTTAAATTAAGCCTGGATTGTTAATCTGGTAGACTATTTTAGCTTTTCAGATTTGGGATATTTTAAGAATGGAAAACTGTAAAAACATACTCACAGATTGAGTAGCTTAAATCAGTTTTCCCTTTTTCCTAAGCATTCACAAATTGTTTTACATAGGTGGTCCCTGATTCCCCAGTATTTTACTGGGGGTGTGTTTAGGAGGTAGGGGACAAGTTTTGTGTATATCTTTTATCTTATTAGGTAGATTGGTTTGGTATAGTGAAAGTGACTTCATTATTTAACAGACATTTGAGCAAGTGTGGGCTCAGGCTCTGGAAACGCAGGGGTGAACAAAGCATAGCCCCTGAATAGAACTACAACCTTTTTGTTTTTGTTTTGTTTTGTTTTGACTTTTTATTTGGAAATAATTCCAGAAGTATAGAAGTTGTGAGAGTAAAAATTATACAAAGAGCACATCCTTTATCCATATTCACCTATTAACATTTTCCTCCATTGGCTTTATTTGTTCCCTCTCTCTGTGCATGTATGTGTGTGTGTATGTTTGTGTACATGCACACATGTACACATACATACTATGTATTTTTTTCCTGAATCTTTTGAGATTAAGTTGGCATATGCTTTACTCCTAAATATTTCATTGCCTAATTTCCTAAAACTAAGTGTAGCCTCACATAAAACTAGCACAGTTATCAATTCAGTAAATTTAGTAAATTCAATAAATTAAACATAATGGAATACTTTTCATAATCTACCATCTGTCTCTCATTTTTGTTAATTGATCATTCTTTTATAACATTTTCCCCACTTAGTATAGGACCCAGTCTAGGATCAGTTATTAGACTAGTTGTTATATACTTTGTCTCTTTTAATCTGTGATATTTTTCTTGCCTTTTTCTTTTATAACATTGACATTTTTAAGATGACATGCTCACCTTGTCTCCACCCCTCTTTTTCTTTTTTAAATAGAGCATTTATTGTTTTGGCTTTGTTTCTTTCCTCATAAGTTTCAGGTTCTGCATTCCTTTTTTTTTTTTAAGATTTTATTTATTTGAGAGAGAGAACACAAGCAGGGGGAGTAGAAGGCAGATGGAGAGGGAGAAGCAGGCTTCTTGCCGACTAAGGAGCCTGACACGGGACTCACTCCCAGGACCCTCGGATCATGACCTGAGCTGAAGCCAGATGCTTGACCATCTGAGCCATGCAGGTGTCCCTCAGGTTCTGCATTCCTGACAGGAATACTGTAAAGTAATATGTTTTCTCAGGGTGACCTGTCTGGAGGTGTATGTTGTCCATCTTTCCCTCATTGATGTTAATTTTCATTAGCTAGTCATGATATCGTTTGATTTATCTACTGTGTAATCCCCCCCTTGCCACTAATAAGCTATTCTTTGGGGGTATACTTGAAGACCATTCACACTTACTATTCTTCATCCAAATCTACTCCTAGATTTGGCATCCTTGATGATTTTTTTCTTGAAGCAGTCTGTACTGTGATGTCTGCAAAATGATGGTTTTTTTAAGGCTTTAGCACTCCTTGAATGTTTACCGGTTGGATTCTACCATACATAAAAGGCCTCCCTTCTCCATTTATGTATGTATTTAATACTGATAGCAGCTCGTGGGTTCCTGTTTTCTATAGGCCTGTAATTCATTACTGTCCTTAATTATTTTGATACTCAAATTGTCACAGATTTGGCCAGTGGGAGCCGCTTTAAGCTCCCAGGTCCTTAGCACAAGCTCCCATCATTTTTGAGTACTTCCCCTACTCGGTGGTGTAACAGCATGTTCTGGGTAGAGCTACAGTTCATATGAGACCTTTAGGTACCCTAGGGGCTTCACTGTCATGTGTTTGGTGCACCTGTGAGGATAAGCACAACCTGCAGTTAGAGCATATGGAAGGTCCTCTAGCATGGTGTGGGTACAGGAAAGGCTTGGTGGCCAGGATTCGGGGAATGGTGTTGCCAGTGGAAGCCTCCAGAGAGGAAGTGCCATCAGTACCAATGTGTACAGGATCAGTGTGGCTTTGAGAAGCAGTGGGAGGAAGGAAGAAAAGCATCTCAGGCAGATGGATGATCATGGTATCATGCCCTAGGAGGAGGTAGCACAGGACAGCCATGCACAGGATTACACCTGGCTCTGTTCTGTTGGGGTGCAGAGTGGAGGCGACATGATCAGATCTGCATCTTAGAGCACTGATACTCTGGCTGTGATGTTGGAGGAAGGGAAGACCAGAGGTGAGAGAGCAGCAGGAAGTTGGAGCCTTAATGTTGATGACAGTATTAAAAAATGCCCTTAATAGTAACTAATGCTTTCTGACTTAGTAACGGTTGACATTTAAATTTTACTACAGCCCTACTATTATTTCCATTTTGTAGGTGAAATTTCAAAGGTGTGAGGATTGAGTATATTTCTTAGACACTAACAGATGGCAAAAATGGGGTGGAAACCATGATCACTTCCTTTCACCCTCTAGTTGGTTGTGCAAGAATGGGAAGTCAGGGATCACACCCTAGTTTCTAGTATTGTTACTGAGTGAATAGTGGTAACATTCATGGAGAGAACAGAGAGCATTTGGGGAAGGGTTGTGGTGAGGATTTCCTTTTTGAACATACTGACAATTATCTTTGGGCATATCCAGATGGTGCTCTGTAGTAGGCAGGTGGCTATATGTGTCTGGAGTCTTGCAGAGAGCATGATGTTCAAGATACCGATTTGGGAATCCTCAGCCTTTAAATGTTACTGAATGCCTAGTAGTGGATACAATCACTGGTTAAAAGGATGCAGAATGAAAAGAGGAAGCAAATTAGGACAAAAACCAGACAGACGTTAATGGGACAAAAGAGGTGGGAAGAAACCCGGATAGTATGTTGTCAAAGAGGCTAAAAAAGGAAGTATCAGTCAATGTTGTCAGAGGCTGCAGAGATCAAGGGGACATAGGGACCAGAAAATAAATGATCTAGATTTAGCATCAGAGAGATAAGTATTTCAGTGGAGCAGTGATAAGAGCCAGATTAAAGCAGACTAAGGAATGAATTGTAGGGAGAAGAGTACAGGGTGGACAGAAAGCCCCTCTGTGTGCCAAGCATATTCCGTCACATTTCAGTTTTCCTTCATGTTCATTAGACAGCTTTCGTGTCGTGGCTGGAGGTCATTAAAGCAGTCACTAATGGCTCTTTTTATCTGTGGTTAGGCAGAATCTCATAGATATGGGCTTTGTGGCCACTTGGTAGACAGAAAGAGTGTCCAAAACCCTTGACAATCTTAGCTTGGAAGGAAGAGGAGAGCAAGCCAGACACCCAGTGAAAGCCAGCAGTTTGTGTGCAAAGTGAAATGCCCTGCCTATAATCAACATCGAGTTTGAGATTACATGGTGATTGTTTTTCGAGTATCTACTTAATTATAAACCAGCAAAAGTAATACTGAATTCAGTATTTTCCTTAAACATTTTTATTTCTTCATTTGTTTTTCAAAGATCCGTTCAGTTTTTTAAATTTAATTTTTTAATAATTTTTTTAAATTTTATTTTTTCATTGTTCCAAGATTCATTGTTTATGCACCACACCCAGTGTTCCATGCAATATGTGCCCTCCATAACACCCACCACCAGGCTCACCTAACCCCCCACCCTCCTCCCCTCCAAAACCCTCAGATTGTTTTTCAGAGTCCACAGTCTCTCATGCTTTGTCTCCCCCTCTGATTTACCACAATTCACTTTTCCTTTCCTTCTCCTAATGTCCTCTATGTTATTCCTTATGCCCCACAAGTAAGTGAAACCATATGATAATTGATTTTCTCTGCTTGACTTATTTCACTCAGCATAATCTCCTCCAGTCCAGTCCATGTTGCTACAAAAGTTGGGTATTCATCCTTTCTGATGGAGGCATAATACTCCATTGTATATATGCACTATATCTTCTTTATCCATTCGTCTCTTTTTTTTTTTAAAGATTTTATTTATTTATTTGACAGACAGAGATCACAAGTAGGCAGAGAGGCAGGCAGAGAGAGAGAAAGGAGGAAGCAGGCTCCCTGCTGAGCAGAGAGCCTGATGCGGGGCTCGATCCCAGGACCCTGGGATCACGACCCAAGCCGAAGGCAGAGGCTTTAACCCACTGAGCCACCCAGGCGCCCCTCCATTCGTCTCTTGAAGGGCATCTTAGCTCTTTCCACAGTTTGGCGATTGTAGCCATTGCTGCTATGAACATTGGGGTACAGATGGCCCTTCTTTTCTTAATTTTTTAAATCCAAGAGTAGTGGACTTACAATGTCAGTTAGACGTATACAACAGACAACAGAGTGATTCAACAATTCTGTACGTCAGGAATGCTCACTACAATAAATGTAGCTACTATTTGCATGATAGATCATTATTACAGTATATTATTGACTGTATTTCCTATGCTGTACTTTTTATCCCCATGACCTGTTTATTTTATAACTGGTTGTTGGTACCTCTTAATCCTCTTCATGTTTTTTGCCCATCCCTCCTTCCTGCTGGCAGTCACTAGTTTGTTCTCTGTGTTTATGAGTCTGTTTCTGTTTTCTTGCTTGCTTGTTCATTTTGTTTGTTTTTTTTTTTTAGATTCTACTTATAAGTGGAATCATATAGTATAGGTCTTTCTATGATTGGCTTATTTCACTTAGCATAATACCCTGTAGGTTAGTGTTGTTGTGAATGACAAGATGTTATTATTTTTTGTGGCCTGAGTAATACTCCATTGTGTATATATACCACATGTTTTTTACCATTCAGCTATCAGTGGACACTTGGGATATTTCTGTAACTTGGCAATTGTAAGTAATGCTGCAGTAAAAGTGGGGGTGCATGTATCTTTTCAAATTAGAGTTTTCATTTTCTTCAGGTAAATACCCTGCAGTAGAATCACTGGATTGTATGGTAGTTCTATTTTTAATATTTTGGGGGAACCTCCATACTGTTTTCCATAGTGGCTGCCCTACTTTACATTCTCATCATTAGTGAACAAGGTTTTTTTTTTTCCTTCCACATCCTCACAACACTTATTTTTGTCTTTTTGACATTAGACATTTTGACAAGAGTGAAATGCTAATTCATTGTGATTTTGATTTTCATTCTCAGGATGAGTGATGTTGAGTGACTTCTCATGTGTCTGTTGGTCATCTGCATGTCTTTGCAAAATATGCCCATTCAGGTCTTCTGCCCATGTTTTAATTGGAATGTTTGGTATTTTGTTTTGTTTTTGGTGGTGTATGCATTCTTTATATATTTTCTCCCCTTCAATAGCGAGTGTCTTCTCCCCTTCAGTAGGTTGTCTTCTAGGTTTGTTGATGGTTTCTTTTGCCGTGTAAAAGCTTTTTAGTTTGACGTACTCCCCATAGTTTTTCTTCTGTTTCCCTAAAGGGAAATCAAGAAAAATGTTGCTAAGGCTGATGTCCAAGACATGACTGCCTATGTTTTCTTTTAGGGTTTTTATGCTTTCAGGTCTCACATTTAGGTCTTTAATCTATTTTGAATTTATTTTCGTGTATAAGAAAGCAGTACAGTTTCATTTTTTTGACATGTAGCTCTCAGGATTTTTTTTTTTTTTTTTAGCACCGTTTATTGAGGAGACTGTTTTTTCCCCATTGTATATGCTTGCTTCCTTTATTGTAGATTAACTGACCGTGTAAGCCTGGGTTTTTTTGGGGGGATCTGTGTTCTGTTTCATTTATCTTAAGTGTCTTTTTTTTTTTTTAGTTTTTTTTTTAATTTTTTTTTAATTTTATTTTTTATAAACATATATTTTTATCCCCAGGGGTACAGGTCTGTGAATC